>NW_023270454.1:33909897-34094459 GCF_011800145.1 Mirounga leonina | reverse complement strand
TATCTATCTATCTATCTATCTATCTATCTATCTATCTATCTATCTATCTATCTATCTGGGCACCAGTCCTTTGTCAGATAGATGTTTTTGCAGATCTTTATTCCCAGTCTGCGACTTACCGATTCATTTTCTTAACTGTGTCTTTGATGAGAATTTCTAAATTTGGACCAAGTCATATTTATTATTTTCCCTATATTATTGCATTCTGTGACCTGAGAAACCTTTACCCACCCTGAAGTCATGATGATAGTCTATATTTTTCTCTAAAAGCTTTATGGCTTTAGCTTTTACATTTATATCTGTATTACATTGCGAATCAGTTTATGTGAGTGATATGAGATGTAGGGGTCAAGTTGATATTTTTCCATATAGATATCCAGTTATTTCAGCATCATTTGTGGAAAAGCTTTTTTGTTGCCTATTGGATTGCTTTGATACCTTTGTTGAAAATCATGGCTGTATATGTGGGACTTTCCTTCTGGGGCTCTCTATATTCTGTTCCATTGATCTACTTTGACTACTCTTGTGCCATTATTGATAGTTGTATATTTCGTAGATGTCCATAATCATATGGAATCATTTTGCTATTGTTGGATTTGCAAACGTAGTTTATACTTTTTGCTGTTAAAAACAATACTGTGATGCTTATTAGTTATGTTGTTTAATGTTTGATTAAGTTGCAAGTGGGAGAAATAATTCATAGATAAAAATTCAGGGCAAATATGTACAAGTATCATGTTATTGTTTAGCTTTACATAGTATATTCTAATTTTTAGTTCTGTGACAAATGAGAGTGCCTGCTACTGGTAAAAATGTAGAGCAAATACTGTGACCAGCAGCCATGAAGTGCCTATCAGCTGGGAGAAGGAGATTCTCCTTGCTTCTAAATGTCATCGCTGGATTGCTTCTATTATATTGTCAACCAAAGGTATTAGAGTAAAGAAGTATAAAGTCTAGAAACTTCAAAAGGTCTTTCTGAGAACTTACTGTTCTCCATGGGTCCCATAATATATTGTAAACATGTATTTGCATGCATGTCAAGTGATTGAGAATGAGAGGCAGACTTTTGACCAATTGTCTAAGGCATTCGCTCAATTACAAAAATAAGAAAGCAGTCATAACTCGTGTCTTATATACCATCAGATGTGAGAGGTTATCTGTCGTAAGCTTTTTTATATGGTAATCAGCAAGACATTTAGTTGTGCAAATGATCCCTGAGGTGAATGCTTTTACTTTATGTGGCATATAAGTAAAATTATACTTCACTGTGTGAAGTGTTTGTAAATGCTTACCTTCTTTACTTGGTGATTTATCCACTTCTAGGAGCAGTTTGTGGTGGATAGGCCATCCCAGACATCATTTTAAGTATTCGTGATGCTTTTCTTGGGGACAATAGGTTTGGAAGGAAAAGCAGTTCCTTTGGGTGAATATTTAATGTATTTTTCATGTTCTCAAAACTTTGCTTTTTCTTTTCCATCTGGATGGTGAATTAATTGCACATCATGATCTTTTAGGAGGTTTTGATGTGTTTGCAATAACAAAAATTAATATCTGTGATAGAAGGACTACTCTGCTGGAAAACTGCAGTTCTCATAAATTATTAAGTTATCTCTGCAGTCTAATCAAAGTTTGATAGCTGCAGCTTGTGGCAGGCTAGATTTTGGCAAAGCAGAACGACAGCTGGACAATATGTACAACAGTACCATAGGAACGCTGTGTAAGAATGGGTTCTTCGCCCTTTTATATATGCCTTTTCATTTGTCAGCAGACTGGAGATGCCGGCTATTTTTAACGAAATAGAAACTCTTGTCTGTGTGAAGCTTTCACTATCAAACTATGGTTGGTTATAAAAAAAATTAGAATCTTTCACAACTACCCCTTTTTCTCTTTTTCTGAGGGGCGACAGGAAAGAACATAACAAATGAGTCAAAAAGCCATTTGCCCAGGTGCCTGGGTGGCTCAGTCGTTAAGCGTCTGCCTTTGGCTCAGGTCATGATCCCAGGGTCCTGGGATCGAGCCCCACATCGGGCTCCCTGCTCAGCAGGGGGTGTGCTGCCCCCCCTGCTTGTGCTCTCTTGCTCTCTCTGTCAAAATCTTAAAAAAAAAAAAAAAAAAAAAAAGCCATCTACCCTCCATTCCAGCCCCGATGTTGACTGCAGCCTTCAGTGCGGATTCTGTTACCAGGTCACTGTGGACAGAAGGCCCCGGGGGCCACTGTAACCCAGCCACCATCTGAATTCAACTCACGAGATGGTTTGAGATAGAATTGTTGGTTTCAGTTGTACTGGTTTTGAGGTTTTGGGGCGTGTCCCAGAGTGAATTGCAGGAGTCCTGGACTGAACTCAATCTCTGGTTATTCTTAATGAAAGAATCTCTCTCCTTTCTCACAGAACCAGATGGATGTCCTCAGTGGTTCTGTACTCAAGAATCTGCGCTGGGAAGTCAGCAGAGATTGAACCAGGTTGAGTGAGAGGGCAGTCACAGCTGGCTGCTGCACATTTCCTTCAGCATCCAATTTTCCAGTCCCCTGCTTATTCTCCTAATGAGAAATAAGCCAGAAAATGGGACAGAACCAAAACCAAACCAAAACCATAAAACAAGTTTAATAAATTTCATCCTTTGGCTCTCTAATCTTCTCATTGAATCAGCCTGTGTTCAGTAACTTCTGATCACTTGTGTTTTATGTTTAAAAATCAGTTTATGTGTTTTCTTTTTTCTTTTTTTTTTTTAAATAATAGCTGGGAGGTTTGTTTGCTTGTATAATTCTAAAGTGGAAGCTTAATATTAAGAACATTTGGTTGTCCTTCCTTCCCTTTGTGCTGTGATCTTTAACATCACCACCAAGGTGTGTGTGTTTGGTTTGTGATCAATTTAGCTGTCGGGTGTTTGTGGTTTTCTCAAGCTGATTCTTGCTGCTAAGGAACATGATCATTTATATGGTGTCACTGTAGTGTAGGCATGTTAAATAATTGATTGGGCCATGGCAGGTAGAGAACGGCAAATGTAGTTCCTTTGTTGCTATGGAAATACATTTGGTTTAAGGAGACTGTCATTTGGACCACATGGATCTGGTGCATGTGACATAATTGCCTGTGGTTGAGGCAGTTGGAGGGGAAAATCAACTTAAGAGGAGATGGCATTTTGAAGCAAATTAATATACATTTCAGCGAGTTCTTGGACTTACCATTGTGGAGTGACTTATTCTTTTTTATTAAAAGGCTCATTCCTAGCTAATGCATCAGCACAGAGAATGAGTCAAGTGACAGATTTGTTTACTTGCTAACATGATGAGATCTGATCATTTATTGTGTAAAATGGTTATTGTGTGAGGTTTACATTCTTCCCTCTGTTATCCCTAGGAGGGCTCCCGGTAAGTAAAATTGATGCCATATTTATTAACGATCCTGAAGGGAAAGGACAACATATTTTTTTCTCTTTTGTTCTCCGTTGAAAAAGCCCTTAAGTCCTTAAAGGTAGGGGTTATATTTATGTATTCTTTCAACATATATTTCTTGTGCCTTCAGCTCGGTGCTCTAAGGGTTTGGAAGTATAGTATGAGCAGAGCAGATGTGGTCCCTGCCCTCAGTGGTTAGATGCTAGTGGACCATGTCCACTTATCTTTGGGTCCTCCTGCAGCACTATCCTTTGGCCTTGTAGAGACCATTCTCAGTAGGTATTGATAAACTTTTGGAATAGTTCCTTTCTTCTTCCTTCCCAGTTCAGTCTCTCAGTATGTATTAGTACAATTTGTCAACAAGCAACACAAAAGTAAATGAAGGCTTAGGTGACATAAACACCTGTCTTTCTATTGATCTGTGCCTTTCCTATCTTTCATGGCTTAACTCAAGTTCTCCCTCTGCCATGATGCCAGCCAAGCCAATAGCAATCTCTTTCTGGATATTGTACTCAGTCAGTGTGACATATTTTGTCTTGTCTTCTTCTGTTATTACTTAATTTTTTCTTGTAGTCTTGCCATACCTTTTAGATATGTTGGGGCTGGAAAAAAAGCTAACAGCCGGTGGTCAAGTCCCGGCATATTTATTTTGTAGAGAAGGACTCAGGCCTGTAGAAATTAAAAGATAACTGGTTAATAGAGGAATCACAACTGGTGTCCAAGTGTCCCGCCTCCAGGATCTCTTCTCTTTGCTCTTCTCTTTATTCCTATCTGAGTAGAAGTATCAGCAAGTGCTATGCTCTTAACCTGGAGTGGGAGTCCTGTGACCATGGGTGATGAACAAGATTGCTGACTCTTGGGCTGACTGTGTGGGTGAGGACAGTGGCTGGATAATGCACAGCTAATGCATACACCATTGGGTGTTTTAATTTGATATGTTGAGCAGTTGGAAGCCACTAGAGGTGGCTGAGAAGAAGCTTAATGTGAGCAAATTAACATTCAAGGGAAGATGCAAGAGATACTTGCTGCTGAGTGTCAGTATGGTTGGGATTAGGGAGGGACGCAAGAAATGACCTTGGAAGAGAAGTGCTACCCATTTGACACATAGAAAATTAGGTTCTTTGATTTTGAACTAAGATACTATGATAAATACATGATAAAAAAAAAAGGAATCAAATTCTCAAATGGCATGTCAGCTCCATCTCTTTTGATCAAAGATTTTCTGATGAAATTTGATGATTATTTTATTTTCACTTCCTGAGGAATCATTCTGATATTACTTAAGCCCCATCCCATGCTCTAGCTGTAGCCCTGATTGAAATTAGGTTGAAATTAAGAGAAAGCTCTACTTGATTAAGTAAAAAGGGAAATTTATTGAAAGGGTTCTGATACCTCAAGGAACTCCAGCTCAGCCTGTGCTTAGACCAAGAACTGGAATGCTGGCTCAGCATTCTATCCTACTTTATTTCTTCCTCTTACTAAACTGGCTTTCATTCCACCTAGCTCAACTGGGCTGCTTTGTGGGCTCCCCACCACCCCAGTTTATGTTCCAGTTATTGAAGCAATTAGAGAAACTCATTTAGCATTTTCCAATTCTGATTTAAATTCCTGGGGGTGAGGGGATTTGATTGACTCAGCGCAGTTTTGTAGTCAATTTGCCAAGGGTGGGAGGCAGGGCAGCTAGGCTCCTGTGGTGCTAAAATAGCCACCAGGTCCCACCCTTGAATTTAACTCTTCATTATGCCGGTAGTGGGGGGAGAGAGAAGAGAACCTGTTCAGATATTACCCACAAATTAAAATCCCCACTTAAAGTTGCCCAGGTTCCTGGAAAGTTATTCACCATTTGCTGCATAAACGTTTTGAATTTTCTTTGCGGCATAACGAAGACTTAAATTTGGTCCATTTTTATCGATTTCATTATCTAAAACTAATTGCAGAACCCTAGCTTTTCCTTGAAGCTGGTTGTTTTGCTGCTCACCTGTCTGCACTTTTTAAACCCTACTGGAAAATGAGGTGTTTGTTTTTTTGGGGGAACATGGCGTGAAAGTTAAAGGTCCGCAGTGCTTTAGCATAATGTCTTGACAATTAAAATGTGAATTTTGGGGCATTAAGAAACTTTGTTCACGACAGACCCCATTCTCTTGATGGTTTATATCCTTCCCGGGGAGGTTTAGAAATGAATAACCTTGAGATGTTCAGACCTCAGAAGGTTTACTGGCTTCAGAGATTCTGCTTTTATTTATAGGCTGCAAGAAAACACTCAATGAAGTTTGTTGTGATTCACTGCTTATCACCTTGAGCTATTGCCACTCAGTGCCAGGAAGGCATTGAATCTTGTACAGTAAGAGGACAGAAGAAAACCATGTAGCTTGAAACAGAAGCCTAAGTGTTGTTATCTCAGGCATTTCTCATAACATACTGAATGGACCCAGGCCAGTGGCTTTAGAGCTGATTTTTTCCTGCTTACTCCCACCCCTGTGAGAAGCAAATACTTTGTCAAAACAGCAGCTGCTTTGGGCCTGGTCCTTCTGGTGGCCCAAGGAAAAGCTAACAGGAGTGACAGTTTTCAGGCTCAGCTGAGTAGTGGTCTCACGAGAAGTAAATCTAGCTAAATTATGCTTTGGCTTGTTAGAGTACCCTTGACTCCCTCCCCAGGTTTGATTTATGCAGAAGTGCTTGTCTGCTCCCTCTTTTAAATATACAGCAAGCACGTTTTCTATGTTCTGTGCAGATTTGAGAGACTCACGGAGGCAGGTAGCTGTGAAATGGACATCAGGCGTATCTGCTGAAACCCATTGTCCTGCTGTGGAAATATAGAACTCACATATTGAAACCAGAAACATGAAGTGGAACAAATTGGGTTGCAAGCTGGATAATAAAATAAATGATAAGTGGAAAGGGACCCCAAAGGTGCTCCCGAAAAGCTGGGATTGGCATGGGATTGGAGGCTGGGCTAGGAGGAGGCGGGTGTAGGGAAAGGCTTCACGCAATGGTTCCTGCGTGATGGATGCCGCTGGTTATTTTGACTGTCATTTTCTAAATTACGTATTTGGGAGTGGGGGACAGGGAGGCTTTACTTTGAGGCTTTCTTTTTCTTTTTTTTTTTTTTGGTGGTTGTTTTGTTTTTTGTTTCGAGAGGGCTTGGATAGTCTGTTTTGTTTTTTCATTCCGTTATGAGAACTTACAGAGCAAACCAGCAGCATTTATCTTGGTTTCAGTCTCAAGAAGTGCCAGAGTATCATTTTTCTCTCACTCAAAGGAGGCCACACATGGGGGCAAAGAGTTGAGGGCTCTTGTACTTTTGTCCCCTCTGCTGAGTTGTTTTCTCTGGCAGCTTGGGTCTAGAGAGGGCATCTTGAGCCTTTCTTTGCTGGATGGGTCACGTCCTTGCTCCTTCCTCGTCTTGTCAGTGATGTCCTACAAAGCAGCCTGGTGAATGATTCTCTGCCCTTCGTATGCCTGTCTCACTGGTGGGTGTAGGCTGCTTAACTGCCTTATCTCGGGTGGCGAAGAACAGACAGACACCTGTGCCTGTGGCTTTGAGACCCGTGAACCTTCTTGTTAGGTCCTCAGAAAAGGAGACAACCTGGGGTGCCTGGGTGGCTCAGTTGGTTGGGCGACTGCCTTCGGCTCAGGTCATGATCGTGGAGTCCCTGGATCGAGTCCTGCATCGGGCTCCCTGCTCAGCGGGGAGTCTGCTTCTCCCTCTGACCCTCCCCCCTCTCATGTGCTCTCTCATTCTCTCTCTCTCAAATAAATAAATAAAAAATCTTAAAAAAAAAAAAAAAGAAAAGGAGACAACCAGGCTCCGGGAAGGGAAGCGGGTGGGCTGCTGAGGAGACCTGGACACTGGAATCAGAAGGTTGCTTGGGTCCCCGCTAGTTCTGGGGGCATCTGCCGAGGGGTTGTGGGGTGTCATTGTGGGAGCCTGACCTCCCTGCTAACACAGCTATTCTCGTGCTGGTCTGTCTTGGGGCCCGTCTGCTTCACTGCATGCTACCGGCTGACTTGACTTCCTAACTGAAATCTCTGAGAGAATTTGAGTAGTTGAGCTAGCTAAACATCACCTGTCTCTGAGATACAACCACATCGCAGGTTGATGGCCATCCTAGGGATTAGTTTTAGATCAGGTTCCCAATCTTGGTCATGTCAGTTTCTGTTCCATATGACTAGGAGGTTGATGGTGTGGGGGTGTGTGTTTTAGTGAGAAAATCATTGCCTACGGCTGCCCTCAAGTATTGATTAGGAATATTACCAATTTCCTTTAGAAGGGATTGTGGGTGGGGTATACACCTCAGTGGGGTGAAGAGCACATACGCTTTTGCCTAATGCCCACAAGATACCAGTATGGTGGACGTTTTTATCCCTGTTTTGACACTGAGGGAGCTGGGGCCAAAAGAGGTTAAGCGCTTTGCTTAAAGTTATAGACGTAGTGGGTGGCAGAGCTGGGATTTGAAAAATGCCCGATTTATTTGACTCTACCAGGCCATGATATGTTTTTGACTTTCGAGTTCTTCAAAGACGAGGCAAGGCCATGCTGAAACGTGAAATAGTCCTGGCTCTTTCTTGTTCTGGGAAGGGCTGGGCTGTGAGCTTTTTTCCTAGTGCTTGAGAGCCAGGATAGCTTCTCATTTTTTTTTTCCATCTCAAGAAAATGAACTTCTGAAAAAGATTGGGAGTTTTCAGTTATTGAGAAGAAATGGTTAAAACTCAGTGCTTTGAAATCAGTACCATTGTCCCTCGATTGCAGCTGAACTTGGGCTGGGATTAGGGAGGTTCTTGACCTGAGAAGTCTTGGTCTGAGTTGAGGAACAGTAGAGGCGAATGTTACTGGAGTAGATCCTATCCTCACCTAGGGGTTTGTTATTCCTCTTCAGCACACGGACGCCAGAGACCAGGATGCCAGAGACCATCCCGGCCCAGGGGCTTGGCAACTGGCTTGCAGGATGCATACAATACACCTTGTTGGGGAACTCGTGGCTCGTCGGCTCCTTCTTGATGAATCACTTTTTCCTCCTGCTATAGCCTTACCATTTTCCTCTTGGTTCAGATCTTACCAGCTGTGGGAGAGAAGGCAGGTCTTCTGGTACCTGTTCGGGGAATTCTTTGGACTTCTCTTTGGCTTCGGTAGTCGTTCAGCTTTACCTTCTGTGTTTCTAATGGTTTTTTGCCTTATAAACTGTACTTTGGGAAAATACAGATGTTTGCAGTTGCAAAACTCCTTCTCTTTCCGGCTCCTGTCCCCTCCTTTGACCGTAGCTCTTTGGTGGCTACGTAGCGGTTGAGAGCGTAGGTACTGGAGCCAGACAGACGGGGATTCAGTTCCCTGCTCTGACGTGCCCTGGTTGGGTGACCTTTTGCAAGTTATACAGTCTCTCTGAGCTTGGGGCATGTAAAAAAACAAAGAAACCCCAAACCACTTAGTGTACAGTGCATGGCACATGGTAATGACTCAAGAAAAGGTAGATGCTGCTAATACTGCAGTGATAATCATGGTAATTGTTGCATTTTCTTCTCAGGACTGTGAATGCGCGTTCTTCCCAAAGGGGGGAGCTCTTAACTTTGAGCTGCGGCAGCATTGTAATGGACAGGAGCCTTAATGCCTGGCCTTTTTGTTTATAATCTGTTGTCCACCTAGGGTTTGAAGCATTTCAAGTGTTATAAGGCAAATTTCGTATGAAGATAATTATCATGTTTCTAATGTGGTTGGGAGCTGAGGTGTTTTAATTAATGATGTGCCAGCAACCCTTTCAATAAGGTGAAGTGTGATTTCTTTTTCTTTTTCTTTCTTGTTTTTTTTTAAGGCCTTCATCTACTTGGTCATAATTAGGGACATTTGGAATGCCCAGGCATAATATCTGCTGATTTGTACACTTTCATTAAGCAATTAGAACTGAAGGACCCAGTGACCAGACTTTCAGGGGATCAGGTTCCAATTTTTGAGAGGAGGAGATGGTTATGCTCTCTCTTCTTCTCCCCGGCCCATTTTCCCCTGTAACCTGTACTCAAATTCAGTGTTCATATAAATCAGTGCTGCTGTACATTTTTTTTTTTTTTTGAGGCCTTGATTTTTTATAGATTCTCTCTCCTGCATTTTCCCCTCTCCTTTGCCTTGTGAGCCCATCTGGCTAAATCCTTATGCTAGAGAATAAAATTTTCATATGGTGCTGACTCTTTTTGGGGTGCCAGAGGTGATTAATAATGCATGTGAAAGAGGTGAAATTGGAGCCATGAGAATCAGGAGGAAAGAGGGAGAAAACCGAAATAAAAAACTTGAAAACTTAAGGATTGTTGATTTCATATCTAACCATTATTTTTATAGATTGAGCTCCTTAAGAAACAGGTACCATGCTCGACTTGTTCTGTCTTGTATTCCTGTGCTTAGCACTGAACCGGGTACGGAGTAGAATTTGTTGAATGATTTATTGAGAAAATGGAGGCTCATGGAGACGTATGTTAAACTACATTGATATCTATAGGGACAGAAGCCTGGGTCAGAATGTGAATCTCCAGGACCCAGCGAGAGAAGTGTAAAGAACGGAATGAGGTAAAGAAGGCAAGAATTGGAAAAAAAAAATCAGCGTAGGAACATATTAAGAATGTCTAAGAAAGTTACAAAACAAAATGTAAATTTCACTTGCTAGTAATTCATGTGAAGGGAACATAGAGTATGTGGATGTGTGGCATTGCATAATTCAATGCTGCTATTTGATTGTTTTTCCAAAAAGCAGAGAGTGAGCAGCTGCATAACAATTTTGCTATTGTTTGGTTTATATCTTTTCTTGATTTTGTCCGGTTATTGCTTAAACTAGGATGACTTTTCAAACTCGGAGACTCATCATTTTTTTTTCCATTTTCCACCTTAGGTTTATAGTTGCTATGTTGAATTACCATTAATTTCAGAACTCTCTTCCTTGCTATTAATGCAGATTATGCAATTTTGAATCCATTTTCATTTGTCAGATCCTTTATACATACAGCTAGGGAATCAAAGGCTAGTATGGGTATGACAGATCTCTTCATTCAACAGGATTTTGAATTTTAAGCCTGGACTCCAAACATGCCCTCTTGCTGTGCAGGCTCCGTGAACCAGATTCTGTTCTCTCCCCTCTCCCCTGGCTGCTCCTGCCACAGACACAGGGAGGTGCCACGGGGGCCTCCTAAAGCAGCAATGTGGGTAAATGCCCCTTCAGCCCTGGGGCACTCTAAGCCAGCATAGTGGGTGGAGTCTTCTCCTTTCACATCCTGAAGCTAGGGCAGGATTCTAACTCTAGGATCAGGTCAAAGGGGAGGTGCGTGCTGGTGACTTTCTGGGAGAGGGGTGATGTGGGGGGACAGATATTTCCTGAGGAGGAGGAGGAGAGCACAGTTTGACCATCAGCCTACTCCCATTCTTCCTTTCTCAGCTCAGGGGCATGTGGTGTGTGGTGTGAGTAGAGGTTCCCTTAGAGGACAAGATGAGGACCATCTTTCTCTCTCCTTGTTAGAAAGCATCTGTCAGTGTTTTACCTCTGTGATGTTTTCCCAGGTGATTGCAGCCGTGCTGACTGCCAGATAATAATTGTAGTCCCAAAGGGAGTGGGGAGAGATTGGTATAAACCAGTCACTGTGGGGCTGGAGTGCATGTATGAGGGAACAAGTTCAAGGGCTGTTTTCGGTGGCAGAAAGGATATATTTCCTTTACTTATTTATTTATTTTAAAAGATTTTATTTATTTATTTGACAGAAAGAGAGAGCACAAGTGGGGGGTGGGGAGTGGCAGGCAGAGGGAGAGGGAGAAGCAGACTCCCCGCTGAGCAAGGGAGCCCGATGTGGGGCTGGATCCCAGAACCCTGGGATGGATCATGACCTGAGCCAAAGGCAGACGCTTAACTGACTGAGCCACCCAGGTGCCCCAGGATGTATTTCCTTCAGCTCATTGGAATACACATTGTGGTTTCCAATTATGGAGGCACCTAGAAAAATGAGTTTTTGAAAATCTCTAAAGTACACTCATGGACCTATTTACCAATTCATCTGTAATTACTTATTGATCACATACCATGAGACCTGGCCTGGCCAGCCCCTGCTCAGATAGAATAGTAAAATTTGGTCCAGGGTTTTTGAACTGTCGTTCTGTCTGTGATTTAGGTTATTAGGGAAAGCCCATTTACCCTGAAATCGAGACAGATAGCCTCTGGGAGTTCTGAGTGGAAATTCATCTGTTTCTGCTGTCATCTGCTGAAGGCAGCGTACTCGTACCTTCAGGAGTGGATTATGCACAATCAGCGGTGATGAATGTATGAGCATTTTTAATTAGTCTTCATGCTCTGTCTAATGCAATCAGAAGCTCTCTATCAGAGGAGAGATTTATAATCAATCATTTCATCATCTTCTGAGGTGGGTATAAACCCATTTGCTTTTAGCCTGCAACTTAAAATACCTGCTTTAGAGAACTATTATTTAACCAGGCAGATATCTATAAACCAAGTATATTTTGAGCATGTAGACTTAAATCTCAGATTGCAGATTGCTCTGATTAAGTGTAATTGTGTGAATTAAGGTGTCTCAGCCTTCACTCTGTGCAGAGGAAGCCTAGTGTTAGAGCAGAAGTAATACCAGCCTGGCATCAAAGAGATGTGAGTTCCAGGCCTAGCTTTGTGAACCCAGTTTCCTCGTCTGTAAAAAAAAAAGGATTGTGATAGCTGGTATTTCAGTCCTCCTTATGTCAGTGAAGGTTACATTACTTATGATAGAACCCTAAAGTAGGGGGCGCCTGGGTGGCTCAGTCGGTTAAGCATCTGCCTTCAGCTCAGGTCATGATCCCAGGGTCCCTCGTCGGGCCCCCTGCTCATGAGGGGGTCTGCTTCTCCCTCTCCCTCCGTGTACGTGTGCTCTCTCTCTCAAATAAAATCTTAAAAAGAAAAAGAACCCTATAGTAAACAACATTTTTGGACTTTTTACTATGTGTTGAGCACTGGGCTATTGTACTGAACATGACAGCAAGTATATGGAACATGCATCATCTCATTTATTCCCACATCCCCTAGGAGGCAGTTACTATGAGAAGGCCACCTCTGTCTTAGCCTCGGGGTTCTTGGTGGAAAGGCTAATCTCTGTAGCTACAGATTTGGAGATGTCATGTATGCATCCACAACAATTATCTAAATAAAAATCATTGATTGAATAACGAGTCCTATCTAGATGATCTTTTGTTTGCCTTAGAGGTCTGACCAATTTCTGCAATTAAAGTGAAATTGGCAAATTAAAAATTTCTAATTTAACTGACAGCCAAATAATTCCTCTATTTTGATCTGCTGTGAAAATGATTTTTCCCCCCCAAAAGTGAAATTCTAGAGAATCTAAGAAGAAGTTAATCTTTATTGTTGGTCAGCAGCGTTAGTGAGCATGTGGAAATTGGATCACTTTCATTCCCATACTAGTTGTTCGGAGTGTAGACCAGTACAGTTCTCTGGGAGCCCACTTATATCAAAAGCCTTCAGGTGTGTGTGTACCCTTTGAGTTGACATTTCTACTCCTGGGCTTTTTATGGAAGGACAAAACTGGGAGGATGTGCTCAAATGTTCAGTAAAAAGAATGTTCATTGTCCACTGTTTATGACACTAGATATCCAACCATTAGTAGATGGGTTAAATATACATATTTAATGTTAAAATATGTCATCAGGATGGCATGTATTATTTTTGTTTTTCTTTTTTTAGGATGGCATGTATTTTTAACGAAAAAAAGTTCACACAGTTTTAAAAGTAGTATGTGCTATGTTAGCCCATCTTACCCATCTTAGGGTAACCACATGAACTAGCAAATATGTACACATAGATGTGAGTTTAAAGTAGTGTATCTGGAGCTTAAAATAGTTCTTTTTGTCTGGTTGAATGATATTAGTTGTGGTTGTTTTTCATACTGCATTAAATTTTTTTTTGTGTAATCTGCATTATTTTTCTGATAAAAAGAAACTAGCAAAAGCAAATAATACAAACCTCCTGAAATAGAAACCCCAGCTCAATCCAAGGACTAGGAATTGCTTACAAACCTGAATTTGTGAGGAAATGTGATTGTTTTGCATGTGCCTAGTTCTTATCCTGAGGTAATCCAGTTGGATTAGCTTGCCTTTTATTCACATTGACAGTTGAGGAGGTCTTGGAGTTCTTTGAAACAAGATTTAGAAAAATTTCACTCTGATTGCATCCCAATAGAAATCAAAAGAAAATAAAAAGCAAAAACAAAGACAGAAACACTCTCTGGGGACCAGCCTTTCTCCTTCAATAGTTAAAATTAATACCAGTGAAACTTGTTAATTGTAGATATTTCGAATGTACAGACAAATAAGCAAAACAAATAAAATTAAACACACACACAACCCTACTTTCCAGAAATAACCATTATTTACATTTTGGGTTGTGTCCTTCCTAAATTTATATTGTATATGCATATTTGTGCGTGTGTGTGTGTGTGTGTGTAATCGCAGAAAGAGATGTATGTGTAGTGTTTTCTTACCTGGAGAGGACAGTCCACCAGAGTGTATAGTTTAATGAGCATGGGGACTGTGCTTTGTTGGGCATGTCGGAGTTCAGAGTACAACAGCAGTACCTGGCACTTAGAAGGAATTGAATAAATATTCATGGGACAACGGCCTCGGTCTTTTTTTTTTTTTTTTTTTTTTTAGATTTTATTTATTTATTTGAAGAGAGAGACACAGCGAGAGAGGGAACACAAGCAGGGGGAGTGGGAGAGGGAGAAGCCGGCTTCCCACTGAGCAGGGAGCCCGATGCGGGGCTCGATCCCAGGACCCTGGGATCACGACCTGAGCCGAAGGCCAGACGCTTAATGACTGAGCCACCCAGGCGCCCCCAACGGCCTCGGTCTTGACTCTCTTTCCAGGTCACCTGTTTTACCCCCAAAGGTTATTTTGATGACTAGCTAGAATCTCATCGTTTGGACGTACCACATTTAGTTTCTAGTCTTTAAGAAAGCACTGCTGAAATAAATGCCCTTGTAACTAAATGTTTCATATGTCATAATTCATTCATTAAGATTAATAACCTCATGATCGAATCGCTGGATCAAACGGTATGTGTGTGTTTCTCACTTTTGATAACATTGACAAATGTCCTCCGGAAAGGGTGTGCCATTTTACATTCCCAGTGAAAGGACGCAGTGCTTGATTTCACCTACATGCTTGGGATCATGGACCTTTTATTTAATGGACTTTTTTTTTTTTTTGAGATAATTGTAAATTTACATGCTGTTGTAAGAGATAATGCAGGGAAACTCCTTGTACCCTTTGCCCAGTTTCCCCCAATGGAAACAGTTTGCAAAACTAGAGTATAATATTAAAACCAGGATATTGACGTTGATACAATCCACAGAACTTCCCCAGTTTTATTTGTACTCATTTGTGTGCGCCTGTATTACCTTAAGTTCTGTACAAGTTTACCATCTGCGTAGGTTTGTGTGTCCAGCACCAGAGGCAAGATCCTGAGGGGTTCTGATACTGCAGTTCCCCTTTTGCAATCATGCCCCTTCTCTCCTGCCCTCCCAGGCCCTCTCTTCCTGTCCCTAACCCCTGGCAACCACTAATCCATCCTCCATTTATAACAGTTTGTCGTGTCAAAAATGTTATATAAAAGGAGCTGTATAGTGTGCATCATTTTTCATTCAGCATAATTCCCTGGAATTTACCCAAGCTGTTGCTATTAGCAATAGTTGGTTACTTTTTACTGCTGAGTAATATTTCAGGGTATGGATACAGTACAATTTGTTTAAACACACACCTGTTGGACATCTGGGCTGATTCCAGTTTTTGACTATTACAAATAAAGCTGCTGTGAGCCTTTGTGTATAGGGTTTTGTGCGAAGGTAAGTTTCACTGCTTTGTGATAAGTACCCAGTAGGTCATTTGCTGGGTTGTACGGTTACGTGTTACCGTGTTACCGAAAGTGCGCTGTACCATTTTACGTTCCCGCCAGCAGTGTATGAGTGATGCAGTTTCTCTGCATCCCCGCCAACATTTAGTGTTTGTCACTTTTTAAAGTTTTAGCTTATTTTGATAGGTGTATAGTGATATGTCATTGTGGCTTTAATTTGTATTTCCCTGACAGCTAATAATGTTGAGCATCTCTTCATGGGCTTATTTGCCTCTGTACATCCTCTTTGGTAACATGTCTGTACACAGCTTTTGCCCATTTTCTACTTGGATTATTTATTTTTTACTGTTCAGTTTTGAGAGCTCTTGAGTATTCTAGATACTTTGTTGGATGTGTCATTTGCAGATGTATATATATATATTTTTTGCCAGTCTTTATTTTGTCTTTTCATCTTCTTCACGTAGGCTTTTAGAGAGCAGAAGTTTTTAAAATTTTGATGAGGTTCAATTTATCAATTTTTCCTTTTATGGATCATGTTTTTGGTGTCAAGTCTCAGAAAACTCTGTCTAGCCAGCACGTTCCTCGGAGACCCTCTAAGATTGATCATAATTTTTCAGCTTGGGGTAACAGTGTAGGAATTGGGTTGGCATATTTTTAGCTTTATTAATAACTGGGCTATTGTCTTTCGCTTTCTCATATCTTTAGTTGGGAGAATATAAGGACTCCCTTTTATTTCATGCTGTCAAGAGCTTTCATAAGATGTTACAATCCTGCTTCAGAATGGGGACACCTGAGTCTGATCATTCATCCTATTCACAGTCTCTTTTGCCAGCTCTACAGTTTCTTGAGTTGTAACAAGCAAAAGAAACTCTTTATTTTTACTGTGAAGGATGGTGATGAATGTGGAAATGGGCATCCTTGGGACTAGTGTGCTCCCCCCCACCCAAAGGGGCTTTTGCGGAGTCAGAAGCTGCAAACCTTTAGGGGTTTGTATTTTATGTACTACGGCTTCCCTTACGCCAAGGTGGTAGCATGTAGTATAGGCGGGTGGTTGACAGTGAGCTAAATAGCAAAATGGCCTAGTTTTTCATCCCTGCTCTTGCCCTCGCTAGCTGAGTCAGCAGAGGTGTGCTTCTTAATCTCTCTTCTCCAGTTTCCTCATTCGTAAAATGGGGATAATAAGCGTATTTACCTCATGGGGGTGTTCCAAGGGTTAAGTCATCACACATAAAGTGCTCAGAGCATGGCCCAGAGAGCACTTACAGTGGTTGTTCATACTTTTTATTATTATACCTCTTGCACCAGTGTAATAAAAGTAAGTACCTTGGGTGCTTCTTAAAATGCAGATTCCTGGGGGAGGGTATGTGCTCTGGTAAGCGCTGTGAATTGTGCAAGACTGTTGAATCTCAGATCTGTACCTCTGAAACAAATAATGCAATATATGTTAAGGAAAAAAAAAAAGAAGAAGAAGAAGAAGGTAGCGGGAGGGGAAGAATGAAGCGGGGGAAATCGGAGGGGTAGACGAACCATGAGAGACGATGGACTCTGAAAAACAAACTGAGGGTTCTAGAGGGGAGGAGTGTGGGAGGATGGGTTAGCCTGGTGGTGGGTATTAAAGAGGGCACGTTCTGCATGGAGCACTGGGTGTTATGCACAAACAATGAATCATGGAACACTTCATCTAAAACTAATGATGTAATGTAGGGGATTAACATAAGAATAAAAAAATGCAGATTCCTGGATCTCCACTCCTAGACCTATTGCATCAGAATCTGAAGGATGAGAGCTCCAAGGAATCTGCATTTTTGTAAGGTTCGCCCATGGTTCTTATGAAGGCTCAAGGTTTTGAACGGTTCCTCAGTCATTTCTGTTTGTCCGTGGTAAGTGAATGTTCTGGTCTTTTTTGAGTGGTGTGGTTGGGTGCTGCCGCCAAGGCGATTCCTTCTCTCTGAGAGCACTCCTCGTATGACCAAGAGACAAGCCAAAGTGTCTATACAGAATTAAGTTACGCCGGAGCTATACGATATCCAAGTGATTCGGTGGCCTTCCCACAGGGGAGAGGCAGCAGAACAGTCCACCTGTGGATTGCAAAGGGAGTGATGGGGTGTGTGGCACACTGGACCATGAATACCATACCTGCAAATCTCCAAACGAAAATAATTGTAATAAAAAAATACGTCAGTGGGCTGGATTCAGTGTTCTGACTGCCAGTTGTAAGAGTCTTGTGTAGGGATGGAGCAACGTCTTTTTTGTGTGTGGGGGGGTGGACGGGGAAGGTGTATGGTATGGGAGACTGTTTGCAATCTCTGTGTCAGGTTTTTCTCTACCAGCCTGCAGTTTTTCCACCAACTTGTCTACTAGGGATTATTGTCCAGAGCAACTACTGGAAACTACGCTCTGGGATCACCTTAGGCTAGATAGCAGTACATGCTTCCTTTCTCAAAAAGAACCACTCTCTCTAGCACTTCTCCCACAAGGGATGCTGAGAAAGACACAGAAGTTCCCTCCCCGAGAGACATAACTGACATTTCCACTAAACAAGACATAACTTTGCCTGGAGATACCCTTTAAAGCTAGAGGCTAGTTCTTGAAAACACAACTGGCTTCTTTCTTGTCATATAACAGGAGTTCTCTTAACCTATCTCAGTGGTTCCCTGGACCTTCAGTTCTCTCTGTTCTCTCTGGAAACCACGCTGCCCACTCCCTGTTGAGGGTTCTGTCTGGTTGATGACTTGCTGGGTGTTCTCAGATTTCTCCTCCCATGGCTGAGTTGTGTGCGTTGTTACAGTAATTAGGTAACTTCATCAGACAACGTACAAACTGATAAAACACGTGTGTGAAAACAAAGTTGTTTCTATGAAGTTGAATTCTTCGCAAAGACTAAATATGGGCAAGTTGCTATACGATATCGTGTCAAATTGGATGGGGAAGAGATAACTCTAAAAGATTGGGAAGATGTTTAAAAGATGAAAAGATTCTACACTTTAATTCACACTGAGATGTTTCTCAACTTCGAGTAGCCACACTGGAAATTATATATTATACATTATGAGCATGGTCCATGCAAGAAGGACAACTTTGAACTTCAATCAGTACGCCTGTACTTGAAGAAAATAGCTTGCAATGTGAAAATATTGGCAAATAAATTTACTTTTTTATGGTTCTTGATAAAAGAAGGTACTTAAAATGTGTATATATGTCATTTTTAATGATTCTCTGCCTTAAGTGACATTTTCTGTTAATCTACCAGCTATCATCTTAATTGCAGTAGGATATCTACAATTACTCCATCCTGTAGAGCTACACGCTAACAAAACTGCATAGTTGATTAAGACTGGTCTGCAGCTGGGTGGGGGGCAGGTTTTATTTTCAGAGAAAACAGGGCTCTAAAAGCTGAAGTACTTATAAAAATACCTTTCAAAACAATTCTTACTGAAAACTGAAGTTTGATGCATTTATTTTTTTTTTAATCATAGCTCCATTTAGTTTTAGTTTTTCAGATACTTAAATATCAGTAATTATACATTTGGTTAAAATCAATGTTTTGTTTTCTGTTCCTGTGAAAAATTTTCTCATATAAATGACATTCATTATTCAATATAAGATGATACAAAGTGATTCATTTTTCACGTTCACAGGTATTCAGAATAGACTCGAAACAGTAAAATTGGGTGCAATAAATTATCCTTACTTCAGACATGAACTGATAAGTTGTTTTTATAGAAAGTCTTAATGGTAAAAATAAGCTTAGAAAATAAAAAGTAGTAATAATCCGCTTATACGGCTGAGTGTGTTCTGTTCCCACTGTGTCCTCTGAGTGTGTCCTGTGTTTCCAAGTCAGGCACGCTGCCCAGCTCCTCAGGTCATACCCAGCCGACCCAGGGTTCCAAGAGTGTGAGCCACTTCCAGCTTCCTGGACTAAGGATCCTTCTACGCAGTGATGTTGAAGGTAGACCAGGCAAGACGGCTTGGATAAACAACTACATACATTTTTCCTCATACTGACTTGGGCCAGAGTCCAAGAGAGAGATACAATTGAATAATACCTTTCCTGAAGAAGAAAATTTGCTTTTTGGGAAATATGTATACCCCCCAGTTGTAACCACAGAGTCCGCCGCCCCTTGTGATCTGCACACTATTAGGTGAAGCTAGTGTTGTCAATTTTCTTTTCTCTGGGTTCATCTCTGTTCATGAAGTGTTTTTTTAGCACACCAAGACTAGATAGAGACAATCATTTATTACCTACACATGGTAAGTGCCCAAGAAGATTTGTTGAATGAATGAATGACTTTGCCGGAATTAACAGGCATCGCTTGTATTTGCTAATAACCTCGAGTGAAGGCGGACATTATCATTAGGTTAATAAACCATTAAAGTCGAGAGTGGGAATGTTAATGCAGGTGGAATGTAGTAAAATTGCTTGGCCTGGTCTGAGGATTGCACTTCAGACACAGCACATACATTTTTGCAGTCCTTGATGTTTCTTCCTCTTTTCCACCATGAGCGCTCATTCTTTCAAGACTCCTGTCTGTGTCACCACTCTCCAATAATATTCATTAAGCTCCTGCCTGCTGAGTACTGCCGGATTTCGTCCCTTTTAATGAGCATGAACACTTAAGTTGAAGGATAGGCTTTTATGCGACACTGCTTTGTCCTGAAAGGACTGGTCTGTGAGTACACATGATTTTGGCATGCTGTTTTCCTCAGTTCAGTAAGCTAATTAGATCAATCACGTATTTTTGTTGGCAAGCTCTGGCTGCCTTTTTAAAACAAGGGGTAAATCAGCTTGTCTTTGTCCTGGGAGATGTTATCAGACCCAGGCCCTTTGTCAGCATTAGCCATTAGTGGGTGCTTTATCTTGATTTTGTAAATTGCCACTTCCTTTACACAATAGATGTTTATGCCTTTTTTTTTTTTTAAAGATTTTTATTTATCTATTCATGAGAGACAGAGAGAGAGAGAGAGAGGCAGAGGGAGAAGCAGACTCCCCGCCGAGCAGGGAGCCCGATGCGGGACTCGATCCCAGGACTCTGGGATCATGACCTGAACCGAAGGCAGACGCTCAACCATCTGAGCCACCCAGGCGCCCGATGTTTATGCTTTATGATTCCTTGCCAATCCCTTTCATCACTTAGGGCAGTACACCTTTGCGCTCACCCCACGTTGCTCCTACAGACTACAGTGTTGCGCGATGCTTTGTTTTGTGCTACTGTTGGCTAGGATTTGAAAAAAAGATGTTTTGCAAATAAGTAATGGCACTAACTGTTTCACCAAACTTACAGAAATCAAAATAAAAGGAAATGTTTCTAGTCCGGCCCTCTTTGGGTTGTGGGATGTGGCTTGTTTTGTCCCTGGGTTTTTTTTTTTTTTTTTGCTCCCAGCATGTAGTGCTTCTGAATTCTCTTAATTTTTCCTTCAAAGCAGTTCTTTTGATTGCCCAGCTCTGTTTTCTCCTTGTCCTCTCACCTGGCCCAGTCCCTCATCACCACACCAGCTGCTTTGTCTATAATCTCTCTTTCTGTCTTTGTCTCTCTGTCAAAAGCCCCGTTCCAACATATCCCATGTTTATCTACCAGGCTAATTTCCTTACTTACTCTTTTGTCTTGTAACTAAGTGCTTTGCTCAGAAAACTTTATCAGCTCCCAATTGCCTAATGAGCTAGAGCTTTAACTCACTTGTCTGGCTTTCATTTTCTAGTTCCATGCACCCTGTCAGTGGTACTTCCCGGACTCTTTGAAAGTCCGCCGTGTGCTCAGGGTAAGCTTGTTTACTGCTCTGTAGGGGCTGGTGTCATGGTTAAGAGTGTGGGTTCTGGGGTCACGTTAGCATGGGATCAGATGCTGGTTCAGCCACTTACCTTGGGCAGTTTATCTTTTAGGTTTCTCATCTGTAAATTGGGCGTAATGATAATCCTTCTTTCACAGAAGTATGAGGTGTGAGCCGTGTGTCTGAGACAAAGTAAAGAATTCAGCAAAAGCGTGAACTCTTAAGGTATTATGCGTATGTAGTCTAAAATGCCCTTCTAATAATTATCTCAGGACTTACATAATGCTTACTATGTGTCAGACAGTGCCTTAAAACTGCTAACTGAATTTGGTTAGTCCTCACAAGAACTCTGTGAGGAAAGAACTGAAAGCAGTCCCATTTTATAGAGGAGAAGACTGAGTCTGAGAGTTGGACTTGCCTAAACTCATATGGTTGATAAATGGCAGGGCTAGGGTTTGAATCTTGGCAATCCAGCTCTAGAGTCCGTGCTCTTAAGCACTATCCTATAAACCTAAATTCTGCTGGTGAATTTCCTTGCCTCCTGCCACCCTCTAGTGATGTTTCTCTGTCTGAACTCCTAATATGTGTACTAGGGTAATAGGGAGAGTGAGTTAGTAATTGCTGGAGTCCTCATTGTTTTGTATTCTGCAGTGCTGTACGTAGACTAAAAATTCCTTTGATTATAAAGTTATTACATGTGAAAATAGAGATTTTGGAATATGGAAACATCAAAGAAGAAAATAAAATACATCCTGCTATTCACTTGTTATCTGTCCTCTTAGTCTTATTTATAAATAGTATACATATATACCTGGCAATATAGAGCATATTTATACATTATATACAATTATGGTCATGCCATGTATATAATTTTGTATCCTGCTTTCCTTGCTTACCATTATATGTGTTTGCCTATGTCGTTAAATATTCTAAATCACCATTATCATGAGTGCAATTTAATTGTTTATGTAATTTGTCTGCGGTTGGACCTACTGTTTACATCCAGTTTTTAAATGACTAATAAACATTTCTATAATTAAGTGGGTCATAGGTCCTGGCTTTAAAGAGGACTTATGGTATAGAAGCAAAATTGCCTTTCGGAGATTGTACCAATTTATTACTTCACTGTCGTGGGAAACTTCACGTGTTTCAGTGGCCTTGTTGACTACTTGTTCACTGTTCTTGTTGACCAATAACATTCTGATTAGTCATTCTTAATGTGATAGGTGATCGAGGGCAAAGGGTCAGGGCTTGAACTGCACCCAACCCGAAGCACATGATGTTCCATGAGTTCTTACTTGGTTGATTTTTCAGTAGAGATGTGAGGGGCTCTGTGGAATTCTAGGATTTGGGAGGATGCCGGGAGGTTACGCAACTTGTCCAAGTTCATAGAACTGGTTAGGAGCAGAATGAGTCTTGTTTGATGTGGTTTTCAAACTCATTGATTTTTTATTATGTCACACTTTTTCTCATTTACCTTAATTATTCATCTACCTCTGTGCATCCGGCTTCCCAGACATAGCTGACCAAATTTGGAGGTACCGCTCAGAACAAAATAATCACTGTTTGCCACTCAGTCTGTGGGGCTAAGGTAAGAGGATGCTGGTTAAGCTAATCGGACAGTCCAGCTTTGGCACTATGCAGTCCCTCCTTTCCCCACATAGAGCCTCCCAGGGGCCAGTGTTGAACACCGATAACATGGAAGAAGTGTGGAGACGGGGACTTGAATAATGACCTGTCCCTGACAGGCAGAGAGAAGCCTCAGACTCTGTGAGGTTGTCTAGTGCTTTGTGCTTGGAAACAGGTTTCTTTAGGAGTATGGGCTTTGTGGCTTTCTCTCCTGCCATGGTGTTGAGGAAAGCTATGGTGTGGAGCTAATCCACGGAAGCTGACTCTGTCTCACTAAACCTTGCCCTGGAACCTGGTCCTCAGAGGCATCATTCTATCTAATGCAGCCGTGCTCTCCAGGTTCTGAAGTGTATAAGTCCTTACTGCTCTCACTCTCCTTGCATTTCTCTTAAGGGCACTTGGTTTCTTTCCCAGGAAGGTCTGGGTGGCATGGATGAGTGTTTCTGTATATCGGTATTGCGAGATGAGAAGTAAATGCAATGAATTTTTGCAGTTCAGATCTGTTTTTGATGTTGTCATGATTAAGCCATAAAAAGGTTAGCAGCTTCAAGGCTGGAAACGCACATTAAATTCCTCTCTCTCCTTTACTGCCAATAAGATTGACTAAAATGTCCAAGCAAGATATTTCCTCACTTTTCTTAGTCTCAAAATAACCTGCCTTTATCACTCTGTCCTTAAACAAAGAGCACAGGGCGTTATTAATTGATGGCAAGAACTATCTTGGTGGATTAAAATTTTCCTGTAAAAATAATAAAAAGAGAAACCTGCTTTGAAAAGCCTCTGGCCTTTGGGGAAAGGTGAATGCCTAAATCCTACTTAATATGCTTTTGGATGAGAAGTTTAGAAAAGGAACTTTTAAAAGATAATTATGTCCATTTATCTCTCAGGAACATATTATGGTTTGTTTAAACATCATGGAAATGATAGGTAAAACTGGGCTTCAATCTTTGGCATGACAACCCTCTTTCCCTTTCTTTTATTTATTTGTTCATTAATTCACTTAACAGATATTTATTAAGACCTCTTACGTGGCGTGCACTGGGTAAGGTGTAAAAGGAGATCTTAACAGGGAGCAAGCAAGCCTAGCGAAGAGAGTCTCTTCTAAAGTAGGGTTGGGAATGTTGAACCACCCTTGCATCCCGGGGATAATCCCACTTGGTCGTGGTGGATGATCCTTTTAATGTATTGTTGGATCCTATTAGCTAGGATTTTGTTGAGGATTTTGGAATCCGTATTCATCAGGGATATCGGTCTGAAATTCTCCTTTTTGATGGGGTCTTTGCCTGGTTGGGGGATTAAGGTAATGCTGGGCTCATAGAATGAGTTTGGAAGTTTTCCTTCTGTTTCTATTTTTTGATACAGCTTCAAGAGATTGGTATTATTTCTTCTTTGAATGTTTGGTAGAATTCCCCAGGGAATCCATCAGGCCCTGGACTCTTGTTTTTTGGGAGGTTTTTGATCACTGCTTCAATCTCGTTACTGGTTATTGGCCTATTCAGGTTGTCAATTTCTTCCTGTTTCAGTCTTGGCAGCTTCTAGGTTTCCAGGAAGGCCTCCATTTCATCCAGATTGCTCAGTTTATTGGCATATAGTTGTTGATAATAATTTCTAATAATTGTTTCTATTTCCTTGGTGTTAGTCGTGATCTCTCCCCTTTCATTCATAATTTTATTAATTTGGGTCCTTTCTCTCTTCTTTTGGATAAGTCTGGCCAGTGGTTTATCAATCTTATTAATTCTTTCAAAGAACCAACTTCTAGTTTCATTGATCTGATCTACTGTGTTTCTGGTTTCTAATTCATTGATTTCTGCTCTAATTTTAATTATTTCTCTTCTAATGCGTGGCTTAGGCGTCATTTGTTGCTTTTTACATCAACATGGATGGGACTGGAGGAGATTATGCTAAGTGAAATAAGTCAAGCTGAGAAAGTCAATTATCATATGGTTTCACTTATTTGTGGAACATAAGGAATAACATGGAGGACATTAGGAGAAGGAAGGGAAAAATGAAGGGGGCGGAAATCAGAGGGAGAGATGAACCATGAGAGACTATGGACCTGAGAAACAAACAGGGCTTTCGAGGGAAGGGGGGGGGATTGGTTAGCCCGGTGATGGGTATTAAGGAGGGCAAGTAGTGCATGGAGCACTGGGTGTTATATGAAAACAATGGATCATGGATCACTACACCAAAAACAAATGATGTATTGTATGGTGACTAACATAACATAATAAAATTAAAAACTACAAAAAAAATAAATAAATAAAATAGGGTTGGGAGGCCGTAAGGGAAGGAGGAGCTTACGCTAGTACATTGGAGGAGCGATGAACTTTTTGAATTTGTAAGCCAGCCGGCAGGCCCTCAGCCTGGATTTAACTTCCTCCTTGCCATGGCAACTGGATCATACACAGCCTTCACTTTGAAAGGAGCCGGTTCAGTTTAAGAAGCTTCAATCCCTCATTTGCATGTCGACCCAACCAACCCCAGTTAACCTGATTTCAATCCCTGTTTGGCATAGAGGACCTAAATGAAAACTACCCTCCTAACTTTTTGCCTTTATAACTCTGCCCCCTCTTTGTCTTCCTTGGAACACAATTCGGGTAGAAACCTGAGTGTGTCCCCTGAGTTGCAGTTCTAATCACCCAAATAAATGCTTGTTTTTAAACAATTTTTAGTGAGTTCTTTCCTGGTCAGCAAAGGCATTGGGGATAGAGAAGTGAACCAAATAACAGACCTTGCTTTCATGGAATTTATAGGCTGGTCGGGCAAAAAGTCAAGTCCTTTTGGGAAGACTTCCTCGTGGTGGAGACATGCAAGGCGAGACCCGAAGAGTGAGAAGACCTCTTAGTCACCCAGGACTGAAGAACATGCCTACTATGAAGAGTTCTGGAAAATGTGGGGATATGCATAGGACATGTGAAAGCAGGAGGGCCATGAACATATTCAGGCTTAATTACAGTCTTCATCTCAATAACAGAAACTGTTTGCTGTTATTTTAGAGCCTAAACTTTGTTTCTCTAGGTTCATGGCCAGAGGGAAATGCAAAGTCTCCAGTTACGACTGTAAAGACATTCTTTTCGATCCTCCACCTGATCGGATTCAGCAGCTCCAGGGACTCCTGTCTTACCACGTGTTCCCTTAGTTGGAAAACTACATGGTCATTCTTTCTCTAGATTGGCAGTTTTGAGTGGAATGGATTATTTCTACCCAGAAACCAGGAGAAAATAACCGTGATGTGCTTTTTTGCCATGGTGCCATTGATTGGCCTTGTCTTGTCCCCTGACGAGTTGTCATGAAGGAATACAGGCCATCAGTTGCATCCACCGTCGTGTAAGAAGTGGCAGGAGCACCTGCAACCCTAGTGCTGGGGATACTTACAGAGAAGGTCTCTCTGAGCCAGGACGCTCTTCACTATTTCATGTATAAATGGCAGCTCTGAGAGAAAAGCCACCCTTTGGAACAGGCCACAGACTCACAGAAAGGCTAAGGCTAAAGCTCCAAGATCAGCTAATCAATGTTCTTTGAACTTTCTTAGACACTTTTTTTTTCCTCCAACAAAATCTTCTTTGGAAATCTCGAACATAAATCTGATAAAAGCAATGAATTGACACCTTAGAGAGTTTTAATATTCACTATTTTTTAAATACCTGTGCACCGATTCTTCCCAAAGCTCTTGGGTTCTGGCAGGCGCATGCTGAAAAATAGCTAATTGTAATAGCTCATTTATATTAGTGCTTGCAACGAGAGAGACAGTGCCGAGCACTTACTTGCAGTGTTGCATTTTCTCTCCCTAGCAGCCCTGTGATGTAGACATCTTTATGGTCATCTCTATTTTACATGTGAGGCACTAGGCCCAGTGAGCTTTTAATGCCCTGCATAAGGTCACGTGGCTAGAAAGTGATGGGAGTTGGACTTGAACCCAGGTCTCCCTGACTAACCAGTCAATGTCCTTAATTGCTGATCTGGTAGGACCTCAGCACTAGATGTCACAGGATGTTGTCCCGACTTCCTGAGGTTACATTTGTGGTCAGTGTCAGTACCAGGGTCAGGACCCCGAAGTTCTGAGCCCTGGTCCAGTGTTCTTCGTGCTGTGCCTTCATGACAGCTGCTTTGGAACTATCAGAGGGAGATTTCCTAGATCGGTAGTGTCCCCGGGAGGACAGTTCCCTTAAACAAAATGTAGTGTGGGACGCACAGCCTTCTTTGCATGTAGCGTGAGAATAGGTTTTTTGAAAAGGAGATGAGTGTGTGTTAGAGGGGAGAATCCCCTTCCTCCTCTCACCTCTCTTACTGACCAGACAAGTCAAAAAAATCTTTGGGGCACCTGGGTGGCTCAGTTGGTTAAGCAACTGCCTTCGGCTCAGGTCATGATCCTGGAGTCCCGGGATCGAGTCCCGCATCGGGCTCCCTGCTCGGCAGGGAGTCTGCTTCTCCCTCTGACCCTCCCCCCTCTCATGCTCTCTCTCTCTCATTCTCCCTCTCAAATAAATAAATAAAATCTTTAAAAAAAAAAATCTTTGAAAAGGGGTTATTTTTGAAAGAAAAAGTTAGTAGCTGGGTTAATTTATTTGTCTTGTTCTCCGGGTTGTTGGTATTTATTTATTTTAAATGAACTCAATCACCTACCAGTCTAACCTAAGAGATACATATTTTTTAAATGGCAATGTAAGCACATAGAGTAAAAGCCACTTTTTGTGTTAATTCTTAAGATTTTAGGCTTGGGAGTCATTTAGAACTATAGAAGTCTGAATACTGGGAAATAATGACTGAACTTATTGAAGCAGCCCGGTACCGTTTTTATTAGTTTGCCTGGCAAAGGTTATGTTCTTTCTCTGTTTGAAGGCTTGAACATTTTAAAGGATTTTTGTTGGTTAAAGAAATAGGATTTTCTTTCTTTCTAAGTGTCTCCAATAACTGCGGATATGTCCGTAGTTTCTTTCTTTCTTTCTTTTTTTTTTTTTAAGATTTTATTTATTTATTTGACAGAGAGAGGGAACACAAGCAGGGGGAGTGGGAGAGGGAGAAGCAGGCTTCCCGAGGAGCAGGGAGCCCGATGCGGGGCTCGATCCCAGGACCCCGGGATCATGACCTGTGCTGAAGGCAGACGCTTAACGACTGGGCCACCCAGGTGCCTCTGTCTGTAGTTTCTTGTGGTTGATTGATAGTGGCAGTGCATGTTTCAGGTGGTCCTGGGGTGCAGACTCTGAGATGGAGATGTTACACGCAGGAGTTGATTGGGGGTGCTCTTTGAGTCAATGCCTGTGGGGAGAGGAGGAAGCAGGACTGGGCAGAGAGAGCGATGATAGACTGCCATCCAGTCTCAGCAAAGGCTTGGGTGGATCCTACAGAGGGCTCTGGAGCTGTCCTGAATTGGGGTGAGGGGGTCGCACCCTCCCTTAGTCCAGGCACGGATGTGGCTGCCTTTAAGGAGAAGGAGTCATCTTGGGCAAAGTGGCTGTCTTCAGCAGAGGGCAATTTCTAGAGAAGACTGACAGCCTGGAACACTCCTAGCAGCTGGGAGAATAAATCTCTCGGTCCTGGAGGGCCCAAGTGGATGTCATAGCATCCGGTACAGTGCTGTTAACTCTTGAAATGCAGTACAAGGGTAGCAGAAGGTAGAGACAAGGTTATCAGATAATCTTTGCTTGATGATTATGGTTTTAAGGTAAATGGGTAGTTGTATAAGATGCAATCTGTTAACTAATCCAGCCATCCCTTTGTGTGGGTGTGGGTGGGTGTGGGTGTGTTAAGAAAATTTGATGTTATAACTCCATAAAAAGAATATTTTTGGTATAGAATATCTTTGGTATAGAATTTACCTAATTCATTGTGTGATTTATTTTAGGATTAAATTCCAAATCTGGCTAAGTCACAGATTTTTAAATTGCTCACAGAGGCATGTGCTTTGTATTGTAATTATATAAAGAAAAGTCTGGAACCATGCTGCATGGAGATGAGCATGGTCTATAGAAATTTTATGTAACCAGGAGCCAGATTGCAGAAGCTAATCCACAGGGGGGATTTAATGTAAGGATTAATGACCTGAATTTTTATTTAAAATATTGCTTGGTTTTATAATTCATAAACAATTATACAAAACACATGTAATTACATCATAATTTGCTAATTTAAAGTATATACAAAAAATTGCAGTAGATCCACAACTAAATTTATGAGCCATTCTCGCATTGATCAGTATATGCCATATGAAAAAGCAAACACAAAAATGTTTTGAATCAGCATTTTGGGTAATGCATCTTTCGATATATCTCCTCTTTTAGAACTGAAGTGATGAATTGGGATATATTACATGGCTAATGTTCCCTGTTTTTTTTTTTTTTAATTTTTTTATTGGTAGGATAATCAGTTTTGTTCATCTTTCTAACATGCATTGGAATTACAAACCAGTTGGATTTCATTTGCATACCTAGACCTTGTGTAAGCAGGGAAATACAGCAGCATCTCCAGTGGCTGACAACCCAGGTTTTCTAGACTGTTTGAGTGCTACGTTGTGGGAGTGGTTGACTCAAGCCATTATCTTACTTATTACCAAGCTTTTAATCTCTCTAAGATTTGTATTTGTGGTGGATACAAATTCCATGACACTGTTCTCTTGACATTACGGTCAAACAAATAACAGAGGGAGATATTTCATTAGGAGCCAGAATGCCGGGAATCACATTCTGTTTTTACCAACACACTTCTCATTTGCTTAGGTGAATTGCTGCCCTGTGTCACTCTCAGATACATTCCTGTACAAACATGGTATCAGTGAAAGAGCCCCTCTTTGGTGAAGCCACTCTTATTCCCTTTCCTGACTATGGCCGCAGTGGACTCCCCTTCTTTGTCATCTAGTCCTCCTAGTCCTTCTGCCTCTGCTTCATGTGCCATTCACTTTTCTGTAAGCTTCAGTTCCTTCAACTATAAAATGGGTATGACAAAACCTAATTCATCGAGTGGTCGTGAGGACGACAAAGACAGTGAAATTGTGGTGCCTGGCACAGAGTAAATGCCCCCATATATGGCAGCCCTTCCCACCAGCTCTGACTATTCCTTGCCCAGGCAAACCTCTCCCTGCTGTGAGCTGCTTATTCCCTGGGGCCTCAGACTGGATCTGACTCACATGCTCCACACGGCACATCTTGGGCAGTTGGGTAAGTGCTTCTTGAATCACCCATGGATACAAGAAGATGTGATCCCTACCCTCAAGGAGACCAGAGTCTGGGTCTGCAACAACTATAACTCAAAGTAGAAACTATGTTGCCATGGGGAGATGGAACGAAGAGGTTTGGAGAAGAAAGAGATTAACAGGACAGGTTGAAGGCAGGCACTGAGTAGGTGTTCAGCATAATGTTTTTGATCCTGGCAACCAGAGGTATTGGGATGCTAGAATTTTTTTTTTTTTAAGATTTTATTTATTCATTTGAGAGAGAGAAAGAGAGAGAAAGAGAGGACAAGCAGGGGCAGGGGAGAGGGAAAAGGAGAGGTGAAGCCGACTCCCCACTGAGCGGGGTGTCCAACATGGGGCTCAGTCCCAGGACCTCGAGATCATGACCTGAGCTGAAGGCAGACACTTAACCAACTGAGTCACCCAGGCACCCCGGGGATGCTGGAGATTTTTTGCTAAATTTTACTGAACATATTATATATATATATATATATTTAAAGATTTTGTTTATTTACTTGAGAGAGAGAGAATGAGAGAGAGCACATGAGAGGGAGGAGGGTCAGAGGGAGAAGCAGACTTCCTGCCGAACAGGGAGCCTGATGCAGGACTCGATCCAGGGACTCCAGGATCATGACCTGAGCCGAAGGCAGTCGCTTAACCAACTGAGCCACCCAGGTGCCCCTGAACATGTTATATTTTTGCTTTGAATTCTACCCCCCTCAATTTTTAATGACAGCTTGTTCTTTGAACTTCACATGTGACAGGGATGGACAGAGTGCTTTTTTTTTTTTTTTTTTTTTTTTGTAGCCCAAGCAGGTGGAATTAGATCTGAGAGCATCTGTTAAATGTATCTAGGTCCTTTTGACACTTCTGCAACCATTTACCCAATATATCTACCATTATTTATACTGGTTGTGCTGTTTTGCTGAGCATGTGCTCATTTCATATGCTTGGTGGTAGTCAGTGGGCAGATAATTTGAACATTTTTGATTTAAAAAAATTTTCATTATATAGTTATTCTATTTAATGACTTTGAAAGATTCTTTCTCCAGAGAAAGAGCAGAATTAATGATTTTTTAATCACATTTTTTTGGCTCGCACGTTCTGCTTTGTGGTTTTACTCCCCCAATCACATAAGCTAGATTTAGGAGAGAAATCACAGGGGGATCTGTTCAGACAGTTACTTGTTTGATTCCCCCAGAGGCACTGGCTCTTAGATCTTCTACTAGTGTAGCTCCTCTGATCTGTTATTCTGTAAGGTGTTTGTGTCTGTCTATGATGGATGTTTCACTGACCCAAGTAAATGGAAGAAAATTTTCTCCAGCCTTTAAATGTATTGCTTTCCTTGTTCTTTCGAAAACACACTTTTCTTGGGTAAGAACATTTTAGAGGCATTTGGCATCAAATCAACAGAATTGTGGCCTTTAATGGAATCTGAAGCACTGAGAGGTGGTGTGACTGGTAAGAATCCATTTTTGTTCCTTTCTCCTTGGCTATACCCCTATACACAACAAAGAAGCAACTCTCTTCCTCCCCTCGTTTTTTTGAAACAAGAGTATCTGCTTTTATTGAATTTTGTACTTTGGCTTTTATTGGCACTTTCCTTTTTCCCTCGGAGGGGAGGAAAAACTCTCAACTTTTGTACAGAGTAAATTAAATTATGAGGAAAATAGTCCACGGAGTTAAACAAGACGAACTGAGGTTTTGGAACTGAATCTGAGCATTGCCATGATGATGCAGATAGTCTGATCTATGATTCAGAAACATATTAGTCATTTTGATATACTGTTGATTTGACTAATTACCCTGAAGGCTGGCTGGCAGACTGAATTGCCCAAGTCACCTAGTAATTTCGATCAAATCAACGAGTAATTATAGTTTTGTGCAGGCAACAAATATAGAATACTGATTATGATAGACTAGAAAAGATGTTATTGTGATATAATCATATAAAATACTTAATTCTAGCATTATAGCAGTGCTTACCTTTTCCATACTCCAGTGCTTAAATTTTCAGCACACAGTAGAGAAAGGTTGTGGCAACTGTTTGGAGAGAATCATTTTATTCTCTCGGTATAAACATGTGAAAGATTTTCTGGTGATAAGGTAAATACTCATATCTTAAGTGTACTTTAATTATAATAAGCGTGTTTTTGGAAGCCCTCAGAACTAAATATGGTCAGATTTGAAGCTCAAAATTCTCTTAGATTTCCCCACAGAAAGGACCTAGAAATAAGCAATTTGTATGGCAGAGCCCAAAGTTATTGGGACTAATTTCACTGTCAGTTCATTAGATAAATACTAATATTAGCATGATCGGGCCCACCTGAAATCCAAATACTGACATTTGTTTGGTTCCCATTCTGTCATCATCCTTTTCCTCACTTTGGGGAGATCCTTCTCCAGAGTATGGTGTTTGTTACTGAATTTGTAATTGGCAATGTTTGTATGCTATTTTTGTGGGCATAAATGTAAAATATTGTAGAAACAGAGCCATGTTTACTGAATGGCAAAATCTGTCTTTAATTTTACTTGCGTTGTCTCTGGGATGGTTTACCTATGTTCCTTTTCCATAAAAGCAGGAAATATAATTTACTTGGAATTAGTGCAGATTTGCTATATAATTAATGTTTGTGAAGCTCCTCCAGGGGAGTTATTCTGAAGAAAGCTCCTGTGTTGTGTGGTAACTTCATCCACTGTATATGTACTTGACAAAAAAAAAAAAAAAAAATCAGAAAGAGAAAGAGAACAATAATTTAAAAGTTTCAGGTATTTTGAGTTTGGTCTTGGGGAATTGTAGATGTGTTCCTGCTATTTTCTTGCTTGGTCTTATTTCTACCTCCCTGTCATAGTGCGAAGGTCTTAGTGTGCATTTGAAGATACGTGTTGGGGCGCCTGGGTGGCTCAGTTGGTTAAGTGTCTGCCTTTGGCTCAGGTCATGATCCCAGGAGTCTTGGGATCGAGTCCCACATTGGGCTCCCTGCTCAGCTCCCTCTCCCTCTGCGCCTCCCACCTCTCTCTCTCTCTTTCTCTCTCTCTCTTTCTCTCTGTCTCAAATAAATAAAATCTTAAAAAAAAAAAAAAGATACATGTTATTTTTGGTATAACCTGACCCCAAATGCCTACTGCTTTGTTGGGATACTCAGCTACTTCTCCAGCTTCATGAGAAAAAGTTTGTTGATTTCGAACAAGTGCTTCATTAAGGGGTGTGGTAGTAATTTTGAGTATTTGCATGTCTTGCCTTATGCATTGACATTAGAGCTTCATCTACAGGTAAGTTGCAATTCCATTCCAATAGTATTGAGTCAGATAATCAATTTTTGGTAATCCTACAGGGTTTAGAATGGAAGTGAATTATTATGCACATATATGTTAATATTATATAAAATTATTCTTCCAAAAAAAGGAGCTCCTTTGCTTCTATATCCTCTTCACAGCTCCTTTGATTTTAGAACTTAATGAGCTCTAAAGTGCAGCATGCTTTGAGGGGAAAGTAGGGACTCTTGTCTACTCTTTTTGCTCATCGTTTTCAACCTGAAGCACTAATTCTAGGGAGAAATGGTGCCAATTGCAAAATGTGTCTCCAGCAAAACTTAATTTAAAACACTGTCTTTGGTTTTTCTTTTCTTGCTTTTTCTTTCTCCTTCTTTCTCTTCTGTACAAAAGACATTGATACACACATGTTAATTTAGTAGAGAAGAGTTTTAATTAAATAAGTATGGATAGCCTGAAACCACTCTAGAAGCAAGTGTAGATGAACTGAAGCAGAATATGGGAGAGTTGCGATCAACCCAGTTGCTTCTGGAGGCTTAGAGATCAATTAATGCCTTCCTCCTCATGAGGACAGCCTCTCTGCAGGTCTGCTCAGGGGGCTGCCAGCCATCCAGTCAGTAAGCCTTCCTTGCTGCCACAGAGGAACTGCTTCCTGTGAGTCGCTTCAGCTTTTACTTTTATTTCCTGAAAAGGCATCACAGCAAGCCTAAATTCTGGACCCCCCCAAGCAGAAATTAGAGCCTCCATTATTACCCTTTGTTAATTGTAAATTACATATGACTTTTCTACTGTAGTATCTCGGAAGAGACAGCAACTTATGATTAGTATATACATCTGTGAGCAGAGCTAGACTTGAGCGTGTGTGCGTGCACGTGTGTGTGTGTGTGTGTGTGTCTCTCTCTCTCTGTGCTCAGGGAGAGAGAGACACACAGAATGTCCCTCGCGTTGAGGTAAAGCACGGCTCTGTTCAGGGCTAAGCAATCTCTTAACACATTCTGCTTCGGACTTCCACAGGACGAAGCTTGTGGTAAAACGGAGGCTCCAGCGTAGTGAGGTCTGCTGTCCATGAGGGCAGTATTTTTAAAAGAGAAAGTTTAAGAAATTCATTGTAGGTGCATCATGATCTTTGGTTTTCATGGCAAATATTAGTTTGAAAGATAGGGGTTTGTACAAGTAGAAAAAAATCCTATAAAAAAAAGATTTAAAAAGTTGTGCACAGTGGTGAAATCGCTCAAGTTTCCCTTCCGTAAACTGTGGTGCTAGAAGCTTTTCTAAATACGAGAGATCGTCATAGTGAGCTATATGTACTTTGACTGCTTTTGTTTTTTCTTGAAAAGAGGTCCTTAAAAAATTATTGAGAACCATGGAGAGTCCAGGATTCCTCCAACTACATTTGGAGTAGCGATCTAGACTGACAGATATTTTGGCAGAGCATTCACTTTTCATATTCCCAGCACTATGAACCCCATAAGGGAAGGTGAACTACAGAAATTTAACCGAAGAAGTATTATTGCACAATAATATTAAAATAAACATTAGAAAAGTGGTCAAGAGTAAGACTGCCACTCTTCTGAATTCTTTATGCTTTCTTAACGTGTCATTTGCATCCATATTTATTCCTTTGGAAGTTAACAACTCATAACTATGGATGTAGTTGTTTTCCCCTTGTGTGTTTTCTGTTGAATGTTCTCAAACATTTTGTGGTCCTTATAATTGATTCAAATAGCATATTATGTTCGGATACTCTTTTATCCCTACGCATACCCATCAGGCTGTAATTCCCGCAGGGTACCTTCCCTATCCTGCTGAGATGAAGAGACTTCCAGCGCACTGTAATTGCTTTACTAAGCCGGACTTGGGTACTTTCCTTTGGTTTGGGATGTTCATTGGCTTGTATTTTAAATTAAAAAATGCTTTTGCCGAGTAGTACATGAACATGGTACCAAATTCAAAAAGCGAAGAAAGGTACACAGTGAAAAGAAGTCTCTCTGCCTCCCCTGTCCCCGCCACCCCGTGCCACTCTGTTGATGGTCTGTGCATTTACAGGCATATCGAGTAACACATTCCTTTTTTATCTTAGACAAATGGTGGCATACGGTACTTGATGTTCTGTCCATATCCCAGCAAACTTTTCGTATCAGTACATTCGGAGCTGCCTCCTTTAAAAAAAAAAAAAAAAATTGTGACCCAGGATTCCATTATATAGAAGTGCCTAACTTAGATAACCAGGCCATTGCTGGTGGATATTGAGGATCTTTCCACTTTTTTACTATCTAAACAGTGCTCCAGAGGACATCCCTGTAGTTAGGTGTTAGTGGTTAAAAGGATGTGTCTGGGTCAGATCCCAGGATATCTGTATGACCTTGATTAGACCTTGATTACCTCTCTGTGACTCAGTTTCCTTATCTGTGAAAGAAGGGAGTATAGTTCACAGGATGGTCGAGAAGATTTAATGGTGTAATATATTTCAAATAGTCCTGGCACAGAGAAATGCTCAATACGTGTCAACTCTTACTGTTAGTCAGTCTGCCATTTTGCAAGGTGAACGTGTCTTCCCAGGATAAATGCGTAGAAGTGGTTTTCCTGACCCAATTTAATTTTGAAGCCTGTTGCCAAATGGTTCTCTGTAGGTAGAAGCCCAGTTTATGCTCTCACCTGAGGGGTAGGAGGTGCGCTGATTTTTACTTCTCATAAGTCACCTCTTGATATGTGTAAATCTGGACTGTGTATATTCCTAAGGTCCGAGTAGTAGTTGCTCAAGGGGGAGAGATTTCAAGTTAAAAAGTTCTTTTCCCTGGAATTTTTCAGGGCTTCTAGAAGATCTCGCTTTTTATTTTTATCCATATGACATCTTATCTCGATGATAAACTGATTGTGGCAATAATAAATATGTGAGCGGTGAACTACATTAAACCAGTAGGTTTTTATTGTGTACTTCTAGAATCCTTTACTTACTCATGGATGAGAAATGCAGTCTTTTAAATCCTCATACAACAGTGGTACCATTTGTTAGAGGGATTATTATATTTACACGTAAGGAAGTCTTACATTATTTTTCTGTTCATAAAAAAAATAAATGTGAAATTAGAACTTTATAATCTTAGGTTATCATGTAAGTGCTACTATTATTCCACTGACTTGAAGGCAAGATCCCAGTCTTGATAGCTCAAGTATCCGTGGCTTACACCATTTCTGTCCTGTGTATAGTACACAAAAGGTACCCAACCCTGTGGCCGATTGCATAGACTGGTGAAGAAGTGTGCTTTGCCCCGATCAGCATAGAATCATGTTCTAGGAGACGAGCAAGTTGTTGGTTCTGAGTTTTTGCTGACATTATAATAAATGCTAATCATTTTGTACCTCTGATGCCTCACCTTGCAGTGTTTTGGGTAGGAGTGGAGGTGCCTAGCCAGCCATGAAATTTGTAGGGCACCAAGGCCTGAACTGATTATTATTCAAGCACCTGGTTACTCATGGGGCTGGAACAACCCCCACGGTGCTGAGACAGAACTTTGTTGCAATTCAAGTCACAAAAGTTCCACAACTCTCTTTAGCCATACCTTTCGTATTGGAACTGGCTATTAGCCTCTGTTTTGGGACTTCATGGTTTTACGATGAATGCATCTTTAAAGTGGCTTTTAAACTTTTTTTGAAGGGGGGGCAATTCATTCACCCTTTTTAGAATTGGCCGAAGACCATAGCCACCTCTCCCCAGAGAAAGGATGCCAACAATTTATGAGATTCATGGATGTATAGGGAATGTTATTGGTACTTCACTCATTGTACTTAGCGTGTCTCGTGCCATGCACGGACGGATGCAGGGCATTTTTGCAAAGGAGGCTTTTCATGTTGTTATTTCAAAAGGCAATCATCACCTCACCTTACTTATACTACAGGTTGCATACCTGAAAATTTTCACTGAAAGCATTTGAAAAATTACTGGGAGGGAATGAATTCTGATTGCTACAGCTATAAAGACAAGTACAGATTAAACAACACAACTTCCCAAAGTACCTACTTTTCCATAGAAAATGACCAAGACATGTTGGTCAAAAACTTAAATTTTTTTTTTCCAGGAACATTTCTGGAGAAGAACTTCGTTAGTATGAGAAGGTTCTTAGATTCAGAGGACTTATCCCAAATCTCTGCTTTAGAATATTACCCCAGAGAAGTTGTCAGATCATCTTGTGACTGCATTTACCTTAGTTAAATTTTAGGGCTTTGTGGCAGAAATCTTGACTGAGTTGTCCCTTGATAGCTTTCAACAAAATATTGGTGTGAAAGGGTGGTGCATACTACCAAGATTGTAGTGATTAATTGGGTTGTTGGGGAGACTCCCCAAGAGTGGTCTAGTTTTCATGCTTCAACAAGTCACCCCATGTGTACAAGAAACTTCTCTGTTCAGTTACCAGCGAGCTGATGTCTCAACACTTGCTATAATTTTCAAAAGCTGTAATTTTTTCATTCCAAATCCTTGCCAGTATTGGTTTAGTTTCTTGAATAGCCTTAAAAATTAAGTCCCCAAACAAATTTCAGGTATGAATATGAATATTAACTTTAATTTTTCTTCTCCATTTTTTTCTGCTTATCAGTCCATTGCATGGCACTTGGGTATGACCTAGTTGGCAGCCCATTCTCGTGAAATTAAAATGTAAAACATGGTGGAATTATTTCAAGGAATTATTGACAGTTTTCTGAAATCTTACTATTTTAAAGTATGCATTTATCAGAGCCTGAAACTATTTGGAATGTGTGAATGGAGAGAATTTTCTTTGTGCGCACTCTGTGTGTTAACTGATGACCTACAACTTGGCGGAACAAAACAAGACTCTGCTTTACTGAATAATGGACAGTCATCGATGAATGAGCCAGAGTCAAAAACTATGGCAAGTTGAGGGATCCTTAGGACAAGGTCTGGGAGAGTCAGGGGCTATTGGATGCTTGCTTTATTTTTCACAGTCCAGGATTGCTATGTGATATGACAGCGAGAGAGAAAAGGAAACTGGGCCAGAGGATTACAGCACAGGGAGGATTTGGGTTTAATAGGATTTTATTAGGCTCTAAGCAGAGGTTGTCTGAGGTAGTTTGACCCACACTGAATCCCCCTCCCCCCACTGCTATTACTTATAATTGAGGGCAGAAATTTCCTCTCTCTTTAGGTGTTCCCAATATTTGAAGAGTCTTCACCCTAGATGGAATTTTATATGATAAGCACATTTACAGTAATAGACTTTTTATGTATTTAGTAGTAGCCGATTCAGGGCATTCCAAATTGCATTCTAAAACAATGAGTTCTTCTACTGGCAATTGCTCAGGAAACAAACAAACAAACAAACTGTGAATTATATTCAAAATGGTTGATTCCTGTGCTTTGGGTTCTTTAAGTGAAATATGCTTTAATTGTTAAAAAGAATACAGATCGAATCCATGTATAACTAGAATTCTTATAAAGATTTTTGTACAGTGGCCATTATTCTTCTTCAAAGCTTATCTTCTTACCCCTCCTCAATTAGTACAACAATTGTAATAAAGTACAGAAAATAATGACTTTTGAGCTGGAGGAGACCTGAGAAATAATCATGTAGTCCTAACTCACCTAAGTGAGGTTCCAAACCAAGGTCCCTGTTTTCCACTCAGGGTTTCACAGCTGGGTAGAGCCTTGGGGCCGGGTCCCAGTTAAGAGCTCAGGTCCGCAAGAGGCGACTTGACGTCTTGTGACTTCCACACTTGGACAACTGAACTAAAAACTCTTAGCCCTTACCCTTGGTTCCCCACTTTAAATCCACCTAATCCTTCCAACCATTTCCATAAACCAACCAGAGAGGAGGGAAGAAGGAGAAATGGGAAGGAAGCCTGCCATGTCTTTTCATCAAGTTGAAGAGATTGCTTCTGATATGGCAACTCACTGTGGAAAGACTCCACATGGCTTCTCTTGTATCTCTAGGCCTCTCCTTGCTGTGTTGTTGACCTTGTCTTTCCTCTGCTCCTGTTGCTCTACCAAAATCCTTTAAAAAAAAAAAAACCTATCCATCCATCCATCCATCCTTCTTCAAATTCTCTATGTTCATTGGTTCCTTCCCATTAGGCCTGCAAATATGATCACTTTTTCCTTAATAAAAATGTTCCTTGGCTCTGTTTTCCCTTAAGGTGACCATCATTACTTTTCCTTAAAGAATTTTTTATAATCCATTATTAGAGGATATTATATTTGAATAGATAAAAGAAGGATGTTATGAGATCGTATATCGTTAAATGCCAAAATGTTTACACTGTAATTTCAGTATGATAGTGAAAGAGGGGTATTTTAAAATATAGTCATTTGTAGTTTGGGGAAAAATGTGATTTTCACACATTTATAGCTTTCCTAAGTATTGTGGTTTTGAAAGGAGGCTGAAATTAGATAAAGATGTCTGTCTATTTGGAAATGAAGTTGAAGGAATTTTTATGGTAGAGGTATAATCTAGATGACTAGAATCTAAGCTTTTATGATTATATAGTATATTTTATAATGTGATATGGAAGCATATGTGTGTGCTTTTTCTCATAGTCAAAAGATATCATGTACTTTCTAAAAAAAGGCAAATAAGAATACATATAATTCTTTTTTTTTTTTTTAAAGATTTTATTTATTTATTTGAGAGAGAGAGAATGAGAGAGAGCACATGAGAGGGGGGAGGGTCAGAGGCAGAAGCAGGCTCCCTGCCGAGCAGGGAGCCCAATGCGGGACTCGATCCTGGGACTCCAGGATCATGACCTGAGCCGAAGGCAGTCGCTTAACCAACTGAGCCACCCAGGCGCCCTACATATAATTCTTATGTCAGTTATCTCTAGCTCCAACAATGATTTAATAACATTTTTCTTTCCCTACTGATGAAAAATATTTTTGTATATATTATTAATGAAATACATGAATTTGACTACACAATAGTCAGTTCTGTCTTTGCAATATAGAATCTGTGCCAGTGTATACATGGGTTTGATAGCTCCTCCCCCCATACCAAAAAAACTCAACAACCACACCACAAAACCACACGCAACCACTGTTGGACAGAGTCCTTTGGGTATTTTTTGGGGTGGGTGGTTCATTTGAAGAAAGAACAAAATCACTCTGAATGGTTTACAGAGCTCTTTCTCAGGCATGAAATCCGAGTTGATGTGCATGTGGGTATTTATGGGAAGAACAGGCTGAGTATGTGGCAAGAATGTTCCTCTGAGCAGTCCCAGCGCTGGGTATGATAGGCTGAAGAGAGCGGAGGGCCAGAACGGGGGAAATGTCCCAACAATGCCATATGCATGACTCAAGCACACATTCTGGTGACTGCAGCCTCTTTTACCTGCTCCTGGCTTTTCGCTAAGTTTTGTCCTGCTCTGTTCTTCACTTGGAACTTTTAGCTGTGCTCTGAGAGTTAAATAAAAAGCTTGGAATGGAAAAATGCAAAAAGGAATAAAGTAAAGCCTGAGAACAGGCAAATGCAGAAATGTATTGGAAACCTCGGTGCTTGAGGAAAGGTGCCCTTCTATGTCTCTCATAAATATGGAGCCATCTCTTGTAGTTTTATATTGCCCTGGGGACATGCTAGTGCTTTAATACTCTAACATGGGAATAAGAGAGAAAGAGAGTGGAAATATCCAGCTCTTTTGTCTCTGGGTGTATTCGGAAGTATTTTCATTTATAGAATCTTCTGGCATAGTGTTTCCTTTTTAAATGTGGCTTGCTCTACTTGCCTGTGTTTAGGTTCTTCAGGCATCTGCTTCAAAAGTATGATTGGATAAACATCATCCAAGTGAGATGCACTTTTCTCAGAGAACATACAGCTTCCTTAAGGGAATAGGGCCAGGGATTATAGTCAGGAGAAAGGAGAATAAAGATTTCTAGAAGGAACCCTGGACTGGGAATCAAGAGACTTACATTCCATTTCCATCAAAACTAACTTGTAGTTTACGACTTTAGCTAAGAGATTTATTTTGTCTGTAATGCAGTCTCGTTATCTGCAAAGATTGCATGCGAAGTCCCTTTGAGAACGAACTTAACAGACCTGAGAGAGCATGTTTCTAATTTTCATTTAGAAGCAGCTGGCATGTTGAATGTTCCCCTCATACGTTTGAAGACGAATCTGAGAATCCTGGAGCTGAAAGGAGTCTCAGGGAGTCTCATACTTTCTGAACCTCTGGGATAAACCAAAACACTCTGATTTTCCTCATTGTGATCGTTACATCATCTGAATAAAAGACACTTTCACAGAACTCCTATGTTAAAGACAATGAGGGAGTTGAGTCAGAACTTGGTTTATGTCTTATCACTTAAAACAGGTCTGTACGCTGAAATGATACCTCTGAGGACCAGCCTGGTAACCAAAAGTGAGGTGAAGAGGCTGGCTGTAGGATTCTAGGGAGTGGCCAGGACCTCGGAGATGGGGACCACATACCCTGTGTGTGTGGGGAGGCACGTGGGCCCAGTAAAACATGCCTCCCAGTGGCAAAGGGTCATTGCTGGCAGTGAACAATGTCTTACTGAAAACAAGAAATTTGGAATTATTAGGAATTACATGTCAGAGAGTTCACCAATTTGAATAATAAAATATGGTCATAGAAGATACACACAGGCTGTTTCCCTCAGGTCTGTAATTTGTGTGAGCCTCCCTCAAACAGGCCTTCCTCTTTCTACATACTTTTACCCTCTTCCATTCTCCCTAAAAAACGTTTCCTTTCCTCAGAATGATCAATTCTAACCAGTTTCTGTTATGTCCTACCATTTTTTTCAAGATGTGAATGCCGAACGGTTCGCCTGCTACCCCCAGCAGAATATTCCTTAACAATTTTCTAGTGTTTAATTTCACTCCCCACAAAGAACTTGACCCGCAAGTCTAACCCGAATCCTCACCTTAAGGCCCCTTTCTCACATTTTATTGTTTGTAGGAGGAACGGTTGACCAGTGTTCTCCTCATAATACCCTTCATACTACTCAGTTGAAAAAGCAAGGTTTTTCGGGCACTACAAATCTGGAAATTTTATCATGGGTTGTGTTTTCCAGTGCACTAAGAATTATCGTGTAATCACTTTAGCCCAGACTCTCTCCAGTCTGTACGCTGAAAACCAATAGTATTTTGAACTGGACCCAGTCCTTTCTGTGGGCTCATCAAACAGGAGATACTGCCACTATTGTATTGCTTCCGTCTGCAAGTCAGCCCCATGCAACTGGGCCATAGTTGCTGTAAGCTCTGTGACCTCAGTATCTTTTTTCTCCCCACTGGCTCTGTGGTAGTTGGACTTTCTTCATATTCTGTCCACCTAATTCATTTTTCATTTGTAAGTGTGTTACCTTGTACTCACACCGAGTAAGCACCATCTTGTTTTTGACGGATCATTTCTGTCTCTGATTTGTCAAGGTTACTTGGAATTCTGTTCTTTTTCAGAAAAGCCAGAAACCTTAACTTGGTTTGTAGCTATGAAATGACTGAGAATGCTTTCAATTCCATTATGACAGCCATTGATGAGAAAAAATTCAATCATATCGGACCCAGGAGTCTGGGTGCTGTTTTATACCTACCCCGAGTTGCATCAGGGCATTTATTTCTGTCACTATTAACTAATGGTTTTCCTGTTTTTGGATGCTTTTAAATTCCACAAACATTGGTATCATAGTTTCTTGATCGGTTATAGAAACAGTTTGAATGATTAGACTTATTATCTAGGGGGTTGTGGTTGATGGTAGTGAAGAAAATAAAACCAATAATTATTTAATTTATGCATATCGCTTTGGTAGTTTCATTATTTTATATTTTTAGTAGCAAGGTAAGAGTAAATAGGGGGGCCTATAATTGGGTAGAAATGTCTATTTTGTAGATGTTTTTGTTCTGTGTTGGACTTCAAGACTGTCTATGCTTTGATTTAAATTCAATGGCCAGTGTCCTATTTAATATGTGAACATAACGAGATGCATTTTTATTATTGTCATTACAGGTTTCGGAAGATGACAGTGAAATGTGAAGAAGTTACGTTTCTTATGTGATACTTGAAAGTTAGTGACTGCTTGCCAAATTTTCCTGAAAATTCAATATGACTTAGAAGCACTGATTTACGAAGGTTTATGATGTCATCGGTTACGACGGAAAACAAACTCCCACAGGCCGTGAGCCTGCAGGGAGTTGACCCAGAAACATGCATGATTGTATTTAAAAACCACTGGGCGCAGGTAATGTATGAGTTGCACTTTTCTCTGCTGGTCTACGTAGCTCTCAAGGCCTCTATCCCATTGAACCAGGGGTTTCCTACCTCTGTGATGGGTGACTAGGCTTCCAGAAACATAGGGAGCAAAACCCTTGCAGGTAGGAAGAAAAGCAACTTTTTTTTTTTTTTTGCTTTCCTAGAATACGTATCTGGTTGAAAACCATGGTTTCCATAAAAGCAATTAGGGAACATGTATGTTCCTCAGATACTTTTGGAAGAACAGCTGTTGGCCTGAAAGGGACTTTGACATTTCATTGCAATAGACTTGACCAGGATTAGAGTCTCTCTTTCCCTCCTCCCTGCTGATTCCATCTAGTCCTTACACTCTTGACAGCTCTAAAATATATATATATATATTATATAAATATATAAATTATATTTTATTATATTAATTATATTATATTATATAAATATATAAATATTTATAATTAAATATAAATATTTAATACTTATTAAATATTTACCAAGTGCTGTGCTGAGTACTTCAAAAGCCTTATGTCATTTACTCTTCTCCCCAAACCCATAAGACCATTAGTGTTAGCTTCCTCATTTTACAGATGAGGGAGTGGAGGATTAGACATGTGGAGTAACTCGCTTGAGGTTATGCAGATAGTGAGTTTCCAAGCAAGTACATAGTAGACCTTGGTTCCTTGACTTGTGTATTTGACCTCTGTGCTCTACCATTTTTCGGGCTGGTGGTCCCTGCGTCATTTAAGGAAAGAAGATGCCTGGCAGTATCTGAATTCATTACAAAGCTGGTTATAAAGTTTTTTTGATTATTCAGTTTGACTTCTGTGTAACTCTGATCTGCTTGTATAGATAATTACGGGTTGAATGTTCAGAAAATTTATCAGCTCACCGCTTTCCTCAGGGAGTTTACAAGTAGTAAAATAAATAAAATTGGCCTTCTTTACTACTTGTCCAACATTACACTCCCTAGGTGAGCTGGTAAGTGGCTATTTATGTGACAGTTTTTTAGTGACTACCCAGTTCCTTCCTGTGGCCGGAAACAGTAGAGGGGTTAAAGCACTGAGCCTGCAAATCACAGCAATTATGGGGGACACAGTTTAGATCAAAAACAAAATCAATTCTGCTTCTGGGTCATTTACACTCTGTAGCTTCTTGTCACTAGTGTAAAGCTTCCAAGACTTTTTATGCATTTCCCATTCTCTGACTTTTTGCTGTTAGAATCTTAATGGATTTGCTCTGGATTTTAAGGGCACATCTGCTTTAGCAAAGAGAGGAAAGTAATTCACGAGTTTTTTGAATAATTAGAGTAATTATCTTTGACTTTGCAGTTTTATAAGTATTTTAATGTGCTGGCTCCAAAGTGGGGTTGTGAACCCTAAGGGGTGTGCCTGTTAGTCCATTGGGTGTGGGAAGAATATTTTAGAAGGCCTATTTTTATCTTTATCTTTTGAAAATGTCTATTTTGTGTTTATAAAGTACGTAATATAGTTACATATTAGCATGTGCACATTTATTATTGTATCTAGTAATTATTTGCGCTCTTCTTTTTTTTAACTGGTAGGAGTGTGCAGTCAGATGTTTTATATTGAGAATGCTTCCAGTCTTAGTCATTTCATTTGGCTGAGAAAGTCCATCATTCTAATATACATTCTTGGCTCTGGGCCCATTTTGTTTATTTGTATAAAAGTACTTTTGATTGTAGCATTCCTGGTGGAGAAATCTGTGATCGGATCCATTCAGTATTCTATACCAGTCTTCAAAGACAAGATATATCATCAACCTCTTGATTTTATGCGGATGTATCATTTGCCCTGTCAGATTCCATCCTGGGCAAGCTTTCTCCAAAGCTGTTGGAGTGCTGGTAGAGAGTCTTACTTCAGGAATGTGTAAATACTCTTTCCCATTGGTGAAGGAGTAAATATTGGTCCCAGAATCATATTACTCATTTCCATATCCGATATGAATGACTTCAGCATCATTAAACATTTTGGGTGATCTGAAGCATGGCACCTTTTGTTGAGTACAGAAAAATACTGAGTTGAGGGTAAGGATAATTTTGTCAGAGGGAATGGTGTTCAGTTATTAAACACTTCCTTTTGTAAAGTGGGGACACTCTTGATCTTACTCCTCTTTCACCCATTTCTTTACCTTGCTTTCCTCTTTAGGCCTGACTTTTCCTTTTAAATAAATCTGCAGAGTGCCCGCAGTCTCTGTCTACTTCCAAGAAAGGCTCTTGGGGGCCTTTCGGTTGCTTTATGAATAAAAATACTGGTTGAAGAAATGCATGTGGATGTCAACACAATTATAGTTAAATGGAGGTTTATTAGCCCCAGCTATGGATTCATCATTGTAGGCTGCACGGGTGGGACATGGGGATGTGTCAGCCTTGGAAGAACAGGGTCTGGGCTTTTAAAGAATGTATGCGCTAATTTGGAGGACGAGGTGAGATACATTATTAGAAAATGAATAATAATGATTACAGGAATGAAGTCAAAGGAAGGGACTATTATGCGTGAAAATGGCTTGGGAAATGGAGGAATGAGATTTGGCTAGCTTAACTACAGGAAAGGAGGTTTTTTTTTTTTTTTTCCCCTTAAGGTTTTATTTATTTATTTGAGAGAGAGATAGAGAGAGAGAGAACATGAGAGGGGGCAGGGTCAGAGGGAGAAGCAGACTCCCCATTGAGCAGGGAGCCTGATGAGGGACTTGATCCTGGGACATGAGCTGAAGGCAGTCGCTTAACCAACGGGGCCACCCAGGCGCCCCTAGGAAAGGAAGACTTTGATGACAAAGGAAAAGAACATTTTAGAGAAGGGGTTTTGGGAAGGAATGCTCAGTGTTGGCTTTTTTCAGTGGTAAGGAAAGAAAGGTGAGGAAGTCAGGGCAAAGAGGAGATGCAGGGCTACAAGTGAGGTAAGGCCCGGAACCTTCAGTTGATAGGAATAAATGATTCTCACTGTTTCAGAGGTTTATACATTAGCTCTTGGCCATGAGTCATGCAGGCTGGGGGCGCATGCAGAACGCTTAAAGTCGGACATAAACTCCTGTGACTGGTGTGATGGCAGCCCCCGGGTTCCCCTGAGGCAACCCGAGGAAACCTGTAAGGCTGGCAAGAAATGTGACCTAGTCAGAACTGGGTGACAGCGTTGTATTTCCTGAAGTGTCCGATTAGCTGGCAAGCACAGTGCTTTTTTTATGTGTTAAACTAGGGAAAATGAAGTCAACAGTAGTCTGTGGTATCCGCAGTTCTTCTGTTTGTTAGGATACTTAGGTACAAATTCAGCATAATTAACATATATTTGACAGGTTCTGTTCCGCTGTTTACTAGTAGCTTCTGTTCCAGACCTTGACTTAAAAAAGCAAACTTTGATGGAGGAGGATATCCGCTTGCCCACCTACACCTTGCAGTCTGTCAGGGACAGCTTGTTATACAACCAGCTGTCATCCAAGGCAGTCTGGGGTTCTTAAGCCAAGAAAATGTCAGAGTTCGAATAGAGTAATGGCAGCAGATGAAGTAAAGCTAGTGGGTCTAGTAGCCTCTTTTGTCTTGGTAGGGATGGGGATAGGAAAAACAATTAGATTAGTTAATTAAGTCAAATGTCTTCCCATAATAATGCAAAATAGATAATATGTTTTAAGTACAGTATCTTGTATGGAGCTCCAAGTAGCCTGATTTCTATTAAAGAAGTATAGAGCACTGATACATGGATTTGAGATGTGCATTTCAATCTGCCCCCTGTGAAACCAATTCCCTTGTTCTGTTCATCTTCATTCTTTTGGTCTGTGCCTTGCCATAGACTAACTGACAGCAATTAAATAAAGTTTTTGAGAGATGAAAAGAGGGGAAGTATTAGAGAATCTGATCTTCTTAATATCTTAGTCAAGTGATGTTTGTTAATATTTAAAAAATTTGTATCTCAGCTTATCAAGTAGCTCTAAACTTGACAGTAGAAAGTAAAGCAGAACAAAAGCTATGTTTCTTTCGAGGGCTGAGGCATTAACTTGTGCTTCTCTTGGACTTTAAAGTGTTGAACCTGTGGAAATGTCAGCAACTCACCCTCTGTATGCTCAGTGATAAGTCTGTTTTTGCCATGGAATGGAATATTATTACATAGATCATTACTCTTAAATCCTTTCTCTAATACATAAATTTAAAAAACATACCTAAGTGAAGGATTAGTTTATTATGTTATTTTATTGATTGATGTTCCTACCGTGTTTCTTCGTTGTAGTAGTGCTAGACCATCTTTGGTCCCAAGGAGGTATGGTATGTAGATAGAGCTTCTGCTTTATCCTGTTTTATCCCAGATTTAGACATGCCTCTCGAGTTTGGGGCTGGAGCTGAAATGAACCAAATTGTACAATCACGTGTATATTATTAGGCTGTTATCTTAATATAAAAAGAGACGACTTGGTAGATGTCTTTCATGGCAGTAGGTGTGCAAGGAATGTGCCAGATTGAAAGACACGGCTGTTAAGTAATGATTAAGGACTGGATGGAAACTTACTTTTGTTGTAGTTACTTGGTACATTAAGTGGAATTTGGCTTAAGATCGCACAAGCCTGCCCTTCTTCTGTGTGATGGAAAATGTTGCTTAGTAACTTGGTTTTTTCCACGATGCCACTTTAAATTAGCATTCCAAAGGATTTTGAAGTATGGGTTGTACTCATGTGACTTTCTTGAAATAACTAGGCTCCAACCAAAGTAGCAAAAGTAATCATCTCTTAATACATGCATGTGTGTAAGACATAAAACAATATTAAGATGGAGTCAAAGCTAAGTTGACAGATAAACCCTTGTGTTTACCATGAAGAATAATCATTTGTTAGCTGGAGGAGTGATTATGTGGCTCTTTCATTCTGAAAGCATTTGAGCTTCCTCTTTAGAATTTGTGAATATTTGGAATTCAGACCTATTATTACTGACTGATGGGGACCATCAGTAGAGCTAAGGATAGGAGTAGCTGATATCCTTAATGAAAGAAATATGCTATTTGTTCATCTCATTTACCTGTAATAACCTCCCTGTTTACAGGTCAAATGACTTTGAAGTTAGGTTAAAATTTAGCTCTATTGGTCAGATGATAATTTGTGTACCATCATTTACACTATTGATTTTTTGTGTATTTGTTTCTTTTTAGAATTGTGATAATTTACATGAGGATCTATATGTGATCCAGGCTCATGATTCACCCATATATATATATATATATATATATATATATATATATACCAGCTTGTATTTGTTAAAGTTTGTGGACCAACAAATGCCGAGCTATGATCAGTGAAACATTGACAATGCTATTTCCCATCTTAGCTGGCTTACTTAATGAGCTTGGGCTTTATCAGGGGCTGATTGCTTTATTCGGTGGCATTTTCAGCCTAAAGAAGTGAACTTGTAAAGGAAATATTTTGCACAGCATGTTTTGCTTGCTTTCCCTCTCTTCCGTCCTTGGGTCCCTCCAGCTCCCTTAGTGGCGTTTTTCGCCCTGAACTGAGTCCCCGAGGCAGAGTATATAGCCCAGAAGCCAGAGCTGGGAGACCTGTGGCAAGGTTGAGAGCCTAAGATAGAGGATACTCAGGGGAATGTGCTTTGCCTGGGGACGCCACTGGGAGCAGCCTGGGCCGTGGATCTGTGGGACTGGAAGGTCAGAGTAGATCAATGCGTGACAGTAGGCAGCAGGCAGAAGGGGGCACACAGGAATCTTGGGGTTTGGTGGAAGTGATGCAAGAAGACAGCACTAAAGGAAAGAATAAGGAAAAGTCCAGTCACATCAGGAATCTGTCTACAGAAACGGAGAGAATTATGACACCATCTGGGCAGCAAACTTGGGACATCGGAAGTTCTTTGGCATTTCAGTGCATGTTGTGCTCTAGCCAAGAAGCTTCTTAGACATTCCCTGTCAGGTTAGGCCCCAGGCCCTGGGTATGGGCCCCGAGAACCCACTCATAAGAGCAGGTCATGGGTGTGTCTTCCAGGAAGGGAAAAGGAGGTGGCCTGGGCGGGTCCTGACACCTGAGGAAAGAGGTTAAGGACATGTGTGAGCACAGGCATAATTAGCACTTTGCTGAGCATTGTGGATTCCGTGACTCACAGGCCTTGGTGTAACACACCCTCTTCCAGGCAGTGAAACCACCCAGCCAGGGCCGGGAATGAGTGAGGCGTCCTAGTATGTCTGCTCCATTCCACAGGACCAGCAAACCTTACGTCTCTGTGGGTTATCGCTCTGCTCTGAGATTCTCTGCCCGGTAACCCAGAAGGCAGTGTAGAGGAGTTTATGGTATAAAGAGGGTAAAGATGCTTCAATTCAAAAGTGGCCCAGTTGTTTGCATTCTGTATAAAAACCTCAGTTCTCTTTTTTGGGGGGTTTTTCATAGAAAAAAAAAAAAAGGTCTGTTTGCAAAGGAATACAGTGGAATAAATCATATAAATTCCATAATCTATGAGAAGGATGTACTTTGTGACCATGTAAGTAGTTCTGCTGTATATTACTTACGCATTTAGATATATAAGAAATACTTACATACATGTATGTAGTCTAAGTACATATACACATGTATAAGTTTCTATTGCTTAGGAATTTCTGAGAATTAGGAGATTTCAATTATGAATTGTTTGTAACTCAGTGTTTTGGGCCCTTTTAAAAGACATTAGTACAAGATTACTTTGTCTATTTTTATTTATATTATGAAATTAGATCAATTTACAGGGGTGAAGAACTCATTAACTTTAAAATCCCGTTTATGTCTTTTCAGATTCCCTTCTGATCATGTGTCTATTTGTCAGTATGTTTAGTTTTTAACTTAAATTATTTCATATGTACATTTGCATGTGATGATTTTGTTCACTTGGTGTTTATTTTTAATAGCTTTATTGTATGGTGATGTAACATTTTAATTATGATTCTCTTATTGTTGACTGGGTCAATGATATTCTTATTTTCCATTATTGAAAATGTCATTGGCGTGAACCTTTCTTAACAAATTATTTTTGGATTGTTTCCTTGGGGCATTTTCCCCAAGGTGAGATTCCCAAGTCAAAGGGCAGGAACAATTTTATAGCTTCGGTTACATATTGCCAAATTGTTTTCCGGAAAGACTGAGCTAATTTGCCCCACCACTAACAGTGTATAAAGCACGGTTTCAATTTTAGACAGTTCAGAAAGTCTGAGCACACATGGGAAGTATAATTATATTTCTACCCCGAGGCCTACCTGTATAGATAGCTCTCATAAGTAAACTCAATATATGGACTTTGAAATGATGGAACTGATAAAGTGTGTTGCTAATTTATTCTTCAGAATGTGGAGCCTTGAAGTTGGAGCTTTTGCGGCTGGAGAACATGGGTGTTGAGGTCGAGGCCCTTTTTGGACAAGTACAGTGCTGTGGTCCCATGCTCTGAGAAGTTATTAAGGCCAGAGCAGAGAGAAAGGAGAGCTAGGCCCCAGCGTTTCTGCCAGTGAGGTCGTCAGGCCTCCGAGGAATTCTGGAGGACTTCTGGGAGGTTAGGGGAGGCTGGGGCGGGGGGTGAATTTTGGAGTCTGGCACGCAGCGAAGGAGAGGGCATGTCCAGTGGGTACACTGGGGCCACCAGTCACTGAGCCATGTACCCCCCGGGTAACTGCTAACTGAAGGCCTTTCGTATTGGAAATGTCATCTCGGGTATTGGAGTGATTTTTTTCCTTTGGGACAGAATTATTAATTTTATAATGGAAGTTGATTGAGATGACAGATTCTGTGGAAATCTATTCATTCTGTAAGAATACACTTGCCTGGTCTATAAAGGCTTCTTTGCCTTGTTTCTGACAGGGGAAAATCTTAGACCTTTTCCAGAGAAAGAGATTTTTCTCATTGCTCATGCATGCTGACATAGCATTGTACCTTTGCCAGCTTCCCCAGTGACTTGCAAAAATTCTGTAACCTAAATATAGGACATGTAACAGCACGTTCTAGAACTGGGCCAGGAAGGTACTGCAGAAGACAAACATAATCCCTATAGCATACAGTTCAGGAAGGCAGAAAGGAACAAAGATCAAGTCACTGATAAGGATTTGGGTTGTCTAAAAATTATGTGTATATATTTTAAAGGAAGTAAATTGAGCGGGTATTATCCTGGAAATTCCAAGTCATACGGTTACATGGGAGTTGAGATAAAAAAAATCTCAACTCAACTTCCTACCTCAAGAGAGAGGTAGGAAGCATTCAGTAGCCGGCAGAGAGGAAACACCAGGGCTGTCACGTGACCTACCTGGGGATTTTATTTATATTTTACTGTCAAATTGATTTTTTTCTTTTGGTGGTAAAGCGTATATAACAAAGATCGTTGTCTTAACCTTTCTTAAGTGTACAGTTCAATGGTGTTAACTACATTCACAGTGTTGTGCAGCCATCACCACTATTTCCAAAACTTTTTTATCGCCTCCAACAGAAACTTGCTATGTTAGGGATTTATTTTGTAATTGGTCATCTCAGAACTTTTTCTGGTTCAAAAAAATGCAGAGTTCAAAACCTTCTTCTTCTTTTTTTTTTTTAGTTCCAGTATATGCCATAGGCTAGGGTTGATTCTGGTAGGTATGTGTACCTCGTTCATTGGTTTCCTTTCATCCATCCTAACCCTGCATGCATGGTGGAAGAGGGTGCCCATCCAAGTGCGGGGGGAGGGATGTTGTTCTGTCAAGGATGTGTGAGTAGCTGTGTCCCCCTGTTGGAACCTCTGAATCAACTCTGTAGAAGAACACGGGCAGTCTTACTTATTTAATGTATTTTAAAATTAAAAAGCAGTATTATATTCTTGACAGTTCAGAAAAAAAATTGAGAACTTGTCATCCCTTTGAACACAAAAATGATTATTATTTTTCCATATTCCTTTTTGATCTTTGTTCATATACATGTTTTTGACATAGTTGATAGTGATGGATCTAACTATATTATAAATAACTTACTTTTCATCTATTATATCACTCACAATTTTTCACAGGCTTATGAATGGATGTAGCTTAGTTTTTTTAACCATACGATCTTCTTCAACATTTAGGTTGCCAAAATTTATAACTATTATAAATGAACATCTTCAGACATATGCTTTCTATAGTTTAACCACTTCATTTTATTCTCGTGAGAGAGACAAATACAGTGTTCATATTTATCTTTTTTTTTTTTTAAGATTTTATTTATTTGGGAGAGAGAGCATGTACAGGGGTGGGGAGTGGCAGGCAGAGGGAGAAGCAGGCTCCCCACTGAGCAGGGAGCCCGACACGGGGCTCAGTCCCAGGACCCTGGCCTCATGACTTGAGCCACAGTCAGAGCTTAACTGACTGAGCCACCCAGACGCCCCTTCATATTTATCTTATTGTGGGCCATGGCTCCTGCATTTTCCATGAAGCTACGGCACAATCTGTGGTGGTGTGTTTTTGTAATTATGGCGAACACGAGATGGATGACAAATGTTTGAATTGGTTACAGGTTGTGAAGATCTTAGAGAAGCATGACCCCTTGAAGAACACCCAGGCAAAGTATGGATCCATCCCTCCAGATGAGGCCAGTGCTGTACAGAATTATGTAGAACACATGCTCTTCTTGCTGATCGAAGAGCAAGCCAAGGATGCTGCGATGGGGCCAATTCTGGAATTTGTGGTCTCAGAGAACATCATGGAGAAACTCTTCCTTTGGAGCTTGCGGAGGGAATTTACTGATGAGACTAAAATCGAGCAGCTCAAGATGTATGAGATGCTGGTCACTCAGTCACACCAGCCTCTGCTGCACCACAAGCCCATCCTAAAGCCCCTGATGATGTTGCTGAGCTCTTGTTCGGGAACAACCACCCCCGCTGTGGAGGGGAAGCTGGTTGTCCTGCTCAATCAGCTTTGTTCCATCCTTGCCAAAGATCCATCTATTCTGGAACTCTTCTTCCACACTAGTGAGGACCAAGGGGCCACCAACTTCCTCATCTTCTCCCTTCTGATTCCCTTCATTCACCGAGAGGGGACAGTAGGTCAGCAGGCCCGGGACGCTTTGCTGTTCATCATGTCTCTGTCTGCTGAGAACAGCATGGTAGCCCATCACATCGTGGAGAACACCTACTTTTGTCCAGTAAGTCCCCTCATTGGCATGCTTTCTACACACTCTTTTCTTCTCCTGTGCTACTGGTAAATCCTTTTTCTCTTCCTTTCTTTTCAGCAAGTTGTCCCTGGCACCTTCTAAGGAAAGATGTTTGCAGGAAATCTTTTGGAGGGAGCAGAGGAATCTAAGTTGAGATGCTATTTGGCTGAGCATTGTCAGCTCCAAATAAGCCAGCAGAGGAAACTATATGTGTTACCATTTCTTGTGTCATTTCTGTTGGGTTAGGAATGATTTTAACTTTTTTCTAAGAGCATATCCTGAGTGATCAGTGAAACCTGCACTTTCTATATTCTTGCTTTTCTAGTCCATTTCGCACCCTAGAATCATGGCCTGTGGCGAGCCCGCTCAGCTGGTTTCACAAATTAATTTGTTTCTCAGCAAGATAATGACCATAATTGTAGATACAAAGCACCCGTTTTATTTTTAAAGATAAATACGTATTTACAGTTTGAGGGAGCAGGAAATCTGTACAGTTTCCTGATCATCGGCATGTGAGAAAGAAAGTGCGAGGTCCTTGGCAGACGTTGCTATACCACTGGTCCAACCACAGTCACAGGTCCAGAAAGGAATGGGGACCGTCTGGGACCCTAGAGATACTTTAGGGCTCTGATTAGTTTTTTGTGTCAGTGTTGTCTTTGGAAGCGGGGTTTGAATGGCAGATTTATATCTTCTGGTTTGTTGGAGATGTTGGGTAACGGCTCTTTTTATGTTCTCTGCTCAGTGAACACTATCTAGCCTATTGGCTTTTCTTTTTACCATCTCCTCATTACACTTCTTGATAAACTATATTGTCTTGAGTGTGCCTGATTCTGCCGGAATCGTTAAGACTATTAATGAGTTTTATTGGAACAGGCCAGGCAAGTTGCCGTAAGTAGATTAGATTCATTATTAACGAAGGCTGTATGGGTAGTTCTTGACCAGGGGAGAGGGCAGTTAGGAATGTCTGTGGGGGCGTGCTTTGTCGTCATAGGGACATGAGGTGGCCGGGGAGGGAGGTCAACTGGTGTTTAGTATGCAGGGTCCAGGGATGCTTTATGTCTGGTAGTTTGTGGAACAGTCTGGCACGGTAAAGAATTGACTTGCCCAAGATGCTCAATAGCAACCCTAGTGAATAATGCATTGTGTTTTGCTTTAAGGTTCAAAAGCAGTGGTCTTCTTTATGCTATTAGATTCTTATTTTTACTGGTAAATATTTATTTTGGGGCAAACAATGGGTAAAAATTTTGAAAACTCGAACTTCAGTTCAGAAATTCTGGGTACCGTTTGTCTCTTCAGGGTTCTGACAAGTAGAATTAGAAATTGTACAAAGATTGATAGTCAGATGGGAAGTAAAGTGCTGATTCCCTTCATGTGTATCAACATAGTAAATGTCCCTTCCTTATTGCCTTCAATAGTGTAGTTTCTTACAGACTCTTTTTAAAGAATATATCATAGGTAAAAATGGGACTTCTCACCTGAATCTAAGCATCTTTGGAGTACATTGCTTTATTACTTTTCTATTTCTGCTGTAACAAATTACCAGAAACTGGTGGCTTTAAACAAGACAGATTCATTATCTTACAGTAGTATTATCTTACTGTAGGTTAGAAGTCCAGCAGGTCTCACTGGGCAAAAATCGAGATGTTGGCAGGGCTGTGCTCCTTTCTGGAGGCTCTCGTGGTGAGTGCATTTCTTTGCCTTCTCCAGCTTCTAGAGGCCTCCCATATTCCTAGGCTCATGGCCCCTTCCTCCCCTTCCACCGTCAGCAGTATGACATCTCTCTGACTGTCCCCCTGACTCTGCTCTTCTGCCTCCCTCTTCCACTTTTAAGGGCCCTTGTGATTGCACTGGGTTTACCTGGATCATCCGGGATAATCTCCTTATTTAACGATCAGCTGACAGGCAACTTTAATTCCCCTTTGCCATGTAACCTAATATATTCACAGGCTCACGGATTAGGAGCAGACAGCGTGGGTGCGTGGGTAGGAGGGGGGCATCAGTCTGCCTACCACGTTTGCTGGATCCACTTCAGAGAGCTCTTGAAGAAACGTTGAGTCGTAACACAATAGAATCAGAGTTCTTTTAGGAGTTTAATCTAACGTGTGCGATGGGTGAGTTTGCTCAAGACTGGGAGATGCTGAGGAGGTCGGGAGTTACATTAGGGTCTAGAAACAAGAGCGATAGGGAGGAGAATGGAAGGGAGGTGCTGGATATGAGCAATGCTGTGGAGGCAGAAGCTTACTAAAAATAGTTTTGTGAGGGAGCAGTTGTACAGAGGGCTTATTTGAATTGTTTTGGGTAGTCTGTTAAAGGAACACAGGTATCAAGACAAATCATCAAAATATCCAGGTGGTTCTCCTGATCAGTATGCAAAAGGCAATTAAAAAAAGATACCATTTACAAAAGCAACACAATTCTAAGGTATCTTGAGTAGTAAATCTAACAAATATATGAAAGGCCTTTATAGAGAAAATTATAAAACTTTACTGAAGGGCATAAAAGTAGACCTAAACGAATGGAAAGCTATTTAGTTTGTAGGTATTGTGTAGATGACACTTTCCTGCAGATAAGTCCATAAAGTTAATGCCATTTGTGTTTTATAACTTTTCATTATGAAGAAAAGTAAAATATGGAAAACTTGGAAGAATACTGAAATGAACACCCCATACACACCACTTACATTCAAAATTGTTATTATTTGTATTTATCATCTATGCTTTTTGGTTGTGCTGTACCATTTGAAATGACGATACAGACATTTGGAATTAAGTTATAGACATCAAATACTTTTATTTATTTATTTTTTAAAGATTTTATTTATTTGACAGAGAGAGACACAGCGAGAGAGGGAACACAAGCAGGGGGAGTGGGAGAGGGAGAAGCAGGCTTCCCGCCGAGCAGAGAGCCCGACATGGGGCTCGATCCCAGGACCCTGGGATCATGACCTGAGCCGAAGGCAGATGCTTAACAGCTGAGCCATCACAAATCAAGAGGCATGTGCTAGGTTGTCTCACTTTCGTGATGCTACACTTGATCACTTGATTGGTTAAAGTGATGACCACTGCATCTCTCCATGTAAAGGTAACACATCCCCTTTGCAATTGTAAGATGTCGTTAGTGAGGTGTTAATGTGACTTCAATAAAAATCCCAATAGGGTTCTTCATGAAACATGACAAATCAATGCTAAAAATTATATAAATGTGTGTAAAAGACCAGGAATAACAGATAATCATGAATAATGATTATATTTGTTGAGAACTTACTCTATGCCAAATACTGTTCTTAATGCTTTACATGTATTAAATCATCTCATCCTCACAACCGTAGGTACGAGTGTCCTATCCTTTTTATAGATAAAGAAACTGAGGCACAGTGACATTAAGTAAATCTATACAAGGCCACATGGCTAGTAAGATATAAAGTCAGGATCTGAACCTGGGCAGCCTGGCTCAAGGACCCATGTGTGTAACCACCACTTTGTACATGGGTAATAAAATATCAAGACATCCTATAAGGCATGAACCGTAAAGAAACGACTGGAATTAACAACAGAAACACAGACTGGGAGAAGATATTTGCAAGACATATAACTACAAACGGTTGGTACCCAAAATACACAAAAATATTTGTAATGCTATCAATTAGTAAGAAAACGATGAAGCTACCCGTTAGAAAACTGGGCAAAGGATATGAACAGACAATTCCCAGAAGACACCCAAAGCCAATACACATAAGAAAATATGCTCATCTTCGCTCGCATCAGGGAAGTGCAGATTGAACCCGCAGTGAGACACCAGGTAATGCTCATCAGGGTGGCTAACTGTTGGATATCCGATAACACCAAATGTTGTCAAGGGGGAGGAAAAACAGGAACTCTTGAGAATATAAAGTGGTACGATAACTTAGGCAAGCTATGGCAATATTTAATAAGATGGGATAGTTGCATACCATGTGATCCTGCATCTTCACTTCTAGATATCCGCTTTAGGGAAATCTGGCACATGGATATATGCAAAAAGATATTGAGTTGAATAGTGATTTGAGGAAGAGCAAAATAGAAATACATTGAGGGAAAAATAAATGAACTGGATTAGTCTGTATCAATGGAATACTACTCAGGATTCAAAATGAATAAATCACATGTATTAGCATGCAACTACATCTACATGTGGGAACAGCAATAATCTAAAAACATGTTGAACAGAAAAAGTAGCAAAAGGTTTCATACAATATGTTAGTATTTAGATAAATTTACATAGGGTTTTAACTCACAGAATCTTAGTGTATACTGTTTTTTTAGATATGTATGTATACAGTAAAATTACAAAACCAAGCACAGGAATAATATGCCCTGAGGTCAAAATTGTGGTTACTTTTAGGGATGAAGGAAGGAGAAGAGATGGCAGTGGGATTGGAGTAGGGTTTAGCTCTATTTGTAATGTGCTTTTTTGGGGGAAAAATAGAGTGCTTCAAAGAAATTATGGCAAAATATTAAAATCTGTTAAATCTCTGGGAAGATTTTTCTATTTTGTTTTATATGTTTGTAGTATTTCATACTTCAAAGTTTAAATATATTAGCAGAATGGAGCATGTTTTCAGTGTTAGGATATCCACTTATTGTGTGTTTTAAGCAGATTTTCACTGAGTAATTGTTGCTTTTATAAAAACATGTTTTAGGGGCACCTGGGAGGCTCAGTCAGTTAAGCGTCCGACTCTTGATCTCAGCTCAGGTCTTGATCTCAGGGTCATGAGCTCAAGCCTCCTCTTTGGGTTCCAAGCTGGGTGTGGAGCTTACTTAAAAACAAACAAACAAAAACAAAAACAAAACCCCACATGTTTTAAAACACTATATAGTTCATTAAAATGGGAGGGAAAACAATAGCTCCAGCTGACCTTATTTACCAGAATGGAACACAGAGCTTCGTTGTGATAAGTTGCCCCTCAGGATAGATCCCATAATCTCATTTGTACCCAGTTTTCTATAATTACATCTGACAACATAATTAAAAAAAATAAGAACTCTTTATGTTGAAGATGAAAGCGTACTCTGTTAGTTATCCAGCTAAGGACCACAATTGACAAAAGGCTTTCTCTAATTAGTATGGTTGTCAAAGTGTGTTAGCATCAGGCTTTGGGAAGAGTAATGACTCTTTCAGGAAGCTGGACTACTTTTGGAAACTTCTGCGGCTGTAGTTGATAGGAAGGGCTGGTTCAGCTGCCTCTACTGTCAAGACATGCTCTCCCAAGAAAAGAAGGAGATTGAGAATACTCTGGGGAACAATTTAGTGCCAAGAAATGATTGGCAACTGTATATGACCCTATCACTTTGGATTTTTTTGGCCAAACATTGATGCCCTTGTCACTTGTTACATATTGGCAAAAGTAGAAAGCAGCTTATATGTAAATCAAGAAATGCAAATTGAAGTAAGCAACCTGTAGGTACACAGCCACTGATAGGAAGTTATGTATCCCACACCCCAAATTTATGAGATTTTTTATTTTGGCAAGTTGCATCAAATAATCCCCACCAGCTGTTCTGCTGCTAGCTTCAGACTAAAGCCATCTACTGAAAATCTTTTTCTTTTGCTAAAATTAACCAGGTACCATTAGATGTTTCAAGTTAAAGATGGACCTTCCCTGAATTGTTCAGCCCTCTGTGCATGTCCTCTTTCCTCCGTCCCCTGGAAACACTGCTGTCCTAAGCCATGATGCCCGTCTCAGCACATGCGTTCTTTTCTTTCTTTCTTTTTTTTTCTTTTTTTAAGATTTTATTTATTTATTTGACAGAGAGAGACAGAGAGAGAGAGGGAACACAAGCAGGGGGAGTGGGAGAGGGAGAAGCAGGCTTCCCGTAGAGTGGGGAGCCTGAGGCGGGGCTCGATCCCAGGACCCTGGGATCATGACCTGAGCCGAAGGTAGACGCTTAACCGACTGAGCCACCCAGGCGCCCCATAGACATTTTATTTTATTTTATTTTATTTATTTATTTATTTATTTTAAAAAAGATTTTATTTATTTATTTGAGAGAGAGAGAATGAGAGAGAGCGAGTACATGAGACCGGGGAGGGTCAGAGGGAGAAGCAGACTCCCTGCCGAGCAGGGAGCCCGATGCAGGACTCGATCCCGGGACTCCAGGATCATGACCTGAGCCGAAGGCAGTCGCTTAACCAACTGAGCCACCCAGGCGCCCCATGACATTTTATTTTTAACTAAATGTTCAGTGTCCTTTTATTTTGAAATTTTTCAGTTAAAAATAAAATTGAAAAATAAATAGACTGTGCCATTAAACTGCTGGGAAAATGATCCACAAACCTGTGGTTGCCTCTCCTTTTCCCTTGTCCTGTGCCCACAGCACCCTCTGTGTCTCTCTGTGGAGCAGTGGTCTTTCCGGTCATCTTTATTTGTTTAGCGGCTGTTTTCCCCAGCTCACCTGCTCTGACTTGTTCTCCGCTCTGGCCCCAGCACCAGCTGTACATAGTACCTGGCCCCCAGTGTTCTCAAATGTTCTAGAAATGCTTGTGGTGTTCTAGAAATGTTTGTGGATTGGGTGAATGAATCTGAACTCTGAGCAAAGACTTGGAAAGGAAGATATAAATAGTTAGCAGTCAAGATTTGGAATCTTGGGATGCCTGGGTGGCTCAGTCGGTTAAGCGGCTGCCTTCGGCCCAGGTCATGATCCCAGAGTCCTGGAATCGAGTCCCACATCGGGTTCCTTGCTCAGCAGGGAGCCGGCTTCTCCCTTTCTCTCCCTCTGCTTGTGCTCTCTGTCAAATAAATAAAATCTTAAAAAAAACAACGAAGCTCTTCCCTTAAAAAAAAAAAAAAAGATTTGGAATCTTGTTCTTTAAACTATGTCCCACTCTTTGTTCCGCAGACTCTTTTCTTCCTGTTTGTCTGCCGTTCCCAAGAAGATAGCACAGGCATCCTCTAGCTCCACTTTCTGGAGGCAGGAACGCGGCGGGACTCCGTGTCCGGCTGCACACGGCACTGTCCTTCTGCGTAGGCAGGCTTCCCCTTGGATCTCAGCCATGCGCTTTTCCAAATACTCTTTTAGAAAAGAGAATATTAGGTATGTGTTATTTTTAATTACTGTCAGTGATGTATGTAATTTGAAAATTAATGTTGCTGTAATTACACTGATATACCAAATAGTGATTCCCAGCTTTTTAGTCAGACAAATTAAGCCTGTCTTTATGAATTCATCTTCAAAGTCTCAAAGTGGTTAAGGAATCGGGACTATGCAGAATTCAAGCCTTTGTGCTGCGGTTAATTTAGTGTGAGTTAGCAAATGTAATTGATTTTTAAAATGTGACATCAAGATTAGATTTCCCTGCAAGGAGAACTCTTGGTCTGTGTTCTCTCTTGCCAGAGGCTCCAGATTTATAACCAGCAACTCACTGGGGTCACATTCAAAACTAGAATTAAAATGATTTGTTTGGGTATGTTGACAAGGAGTTAAATACTTTAAGCAGGGGACGTTCTTCTTTGGGACCACAGATGCCCGGATTTTGAAAGAGTTAAGTGGGCACCATCTTGTTTACTGTTCATTTCCTGGACTGTAACATAGTATCTGGCCTGAAGGTGTTCGATTTGTTTCGAGTGAGTGAAGGAATGCATGCATAAAGGTCACTAGCAAACACAGAAATGTATATAATCTTTGGATTTCTCCTGTATTGAAATGGTTTATCTGTTTTTCTCACGGCCCCTCATAGTCCGCTGGGGGCTTCTATTCCATATTGGGCCCACCCCCATCCACCGCTCTCCCATGGCATCAGCCGGTTTCTCTACATGAACACCTCCAGATTCTCAGTCTCCAGGCCTGTACTCTGTTGTTGAGCTGGATGTGTTACTCATGGCAAGTACTGCTAGCATCTGATACTCAGCATACCTGATGGGAACGGTCATCCACACCTCCAGTGTGGACTAGAATGACCAAGTCAGATCAGGTGAGCTGGAGAAGACAGCCAACAAACTAATAAATGCAAGAAAGACCACTGCTCCACAGAGGGACACAGAGGGACACAGAGGGTGCTGTGGACACAGGACCAGTGAATAGGAGAGGGAACGATGAGTTTGCAGAGAATTTTTCCAAGTTCAACTGCCTGTTGCCGCATTTCTTTCTTTTCTTTTTCTTTTTTTTTTAAATTTATTTATTTTTTATTTTTTTTAAAGATTTTATTTATTTATTTGAGAGAGAGAGAGAGAATGAGAGACAGAGAGCACGAGAGGGAAGAGGGCAGAGGGAGAAGCAGACCCCCTGCTGAGCAGGGAGCCCGATGCGGGACTCGATCCCGGGACTCCAGGATCATGACTTGAGCCGAAGGCAGGCGCTTAACCAACTGAGCCACCCAGGTGCCCCTAAATTTATTTTTTTAAGATTTTATTTATTTATTTGACAGAGACAGAGCGAGAGAGGGAACACAAGCAGGGGGAGTGGGAGAGGGAGAAGCAGGCTTCCCGCTGAGCAGGGAGTCCGATATGGGGCTCAAGCCTGGGATCATGACCTGAGCTGAAGGCAGACGCTTAACGACTGAGTCACCCAGGCGCCCCTCTTTCTGACTTTCTGTTTCTGATGCCAAACACTGGATTATTTTATCTCATCTGTCCAAGCCTCCCTTCCCTCCTCTCTCTGGTGTCTGTGGCTTTAGGTACCATCTACATATTAATGGCTCCGGATCTTCACGTTTAGTCCAGATCCCTCTCCTACTAATCATCAGATGCACACCTCTGTCTAGTGCGCTCCCCACTGCGGTGTCCCTCAAGCTCTTTTCCCTGGCCTACAAAACCCTGCAGGATCCGACTCCTGCTTACCCTGTCTGGAGCTTTCCACCTCTGCACCTACATTCCAATACTCCGGCACTTCTCTTAGTTCCTGGAAGATGCCATCTTTTCTTGGAGTTTTTGTACATCCTCCACGTGGAACAGCCCTCCTTCATTCAAGATTCTTTTTTGGGCTCACTCCTATTTATTCTTCAGCAGCTTGGACATCACTTCTGAGAACATTTCCTGCTCCCACTCCCCCAGGTCTGGGGTAAGGGCCTTTTGTATATCCACAGTACCGTATTTTTTCTATTACGTATTCTGAGTATTTTTCGCACTATTGTAATTGGTCTCTTCATCTCTTATTAGACTGTGAGATCAATGAATACGTCACCCTTTCTCTTCTGGGCCTAACTCAGGATTGAATGTTTCCTTGAGGGTTTCAGTCTGATTTGAGTTCCTCATAACCTTAGGGTCTACTGTGGAGCAATGCCTTTTATAGATTAACTGCCTTGCATCCATTCTGAGCATCTCCTGCCTATTCAGTGTGGCTGCCAGTCGGGGTCTCGAAGGTGCTGTTGGCTAGTGCCATTTCCCAGTTGGGAGGGCTCTCGTACCGTGAAGTTCATTGTTTTCCTTGGTCTTACACTCTGCAAGGTAAAATCAACAGGTACCCAGTGAAAAGGGTGTTTCTCTCCTACAGTTCTATCTCTATTAAAGACATCACCCTTTTCTTAAGGACCAAGCTGGATGACCTGACAGATTCGAGGTCTCATTCATCCTCACTTCCTCAGCCCAAACGCTGGAAGTTTCATGTTAGCACTGGTGGAGGAAGGAAACCCCACGAGCTTTGGATTCCTACTGGACTGACGGAGGCCTCACTAGAGCGTCTTCACAGCCACCTCACACGTGATGCTCTACTTTATTTCCTCTGCTCTTGTCTTATCGCTGGTGCTTCAGCTTAGACCCACCTTTTCTCTGAACAGTAATCGTCACATCTGACCCCTGACCCCCACTTCTTGCGGCTATCATTTGTGGCGATCAGATTACTAGACTGTAAACCTGCGCGTATTGGTCATGACCTTTAACAAGTCTGCGGGCATCTTTCTCATAAAGCTGCTCATGGTTCTTACCTGTGGGCTCTTCTGTTGCGGGCTGCCTCCGTGCGGGGCTTCCTCCCCGGCCGTCCCTGGATTTGCACTCAGCGTGGCGTACCATCATGCATTGCTTATGGGTCTGCCCCCCTTGGGGGCAGAATCATGTTGTCTTCATCTCTGCATGTGTGTCCCTCACTCCCCGCACCCCTAGCCCGGCATATCCTGGCACAGAAGAGACACGCCGGCCGTATCAACTATGTGCGTATGAGCCAGATCCCTCCGGTGCTGCTGTGTCCTCCGCTGGAGCTGTCCTGCCCTGCCGTCCCCACCTGCTGAATCCTTCCCCGCTAGCTCATATTTTTAATATTTGAATGCCTTGCTGCTTGGACCAGTGGCATCGGCATCCCCTGGTTGCGGCCTAAGAACTTTGGAAAAGGGCTTATGTTGTATTTCTGAACGCAGGTACTCGCGACCGGGCTCAGTGGTCTCTACTCTTCGCTGCCCACAAAGCTAGAAGAGAAGGGTGAGGAATGGCACTGCCTTCTCAAAGACGACTGGCTTCTGCTCCCCTCTCTCGTCCAGTTCATGAACTCCCTGGAGTTTTGCAACGCCGTCATCCAGGTACCAGTGCCACCAAGGAGCCCTTTGTTCTGGTCCCTTCAGAATCCGAGCATTGTAAAAGACGAGTTTACCAGCATTCCTTTGACAAACGTTAATGTCTGTGGAATATTGGTGGCCTACTGAATGTCCTTGGATGACAAAAACTGTTAGTTTACAGGTTTGGGGGAAGTTTTAATTGAGGAAAAAAATGAGTGGATTTTCTTTCTCCTCCTTATAAAAAGTGTTAATTCTGTTTTGATTATCCACTTAGCCATCAAAAATAAGTTCAATGCTTGACTCATTAAAGAGATATTTTTAGGCTTCTAAGTACACCAAATTATACCACTCTTACTTCAAGGTCTTCTTGGGAGTATACAAAGGAAAACACTTTATTTTGCTTAATGGTGCATACTACATAAAGAATATTGTTATCCCAATTGAATTTAGATGAAGTTAAGCATCTTCTTAGTAGCACAAATTAAATCTGTGCTTTGAAATTGGTCTGCTTTGGGGAAAAAAAAGCAACGACTGAACTCTAGTATATTTGGCTTCTTGATTAGATTTTTACCTTCAGATTTCTTGTTACTGTTTTCAATAAAAATCAGATTTTATATATACTTAAGGATGTAGTGGTTTTTCATAAAAAATGTTTTATTTCTATACAACATACATATTACCTTCATATGGGATTTATTAAGAAATAAAATTTTCTTTATGTTGATTGTAAGGTGAAAAATGTTAGTTATAGTCTGTTTATCTACCAAATAAAGAAATAGCTTCTGGAAGAAAAATGCAAGTAAATTACTTTAGTTCCTATCTCATTTTTATTGCTAAGTCAAAGGAAGTTTTATTTATATATAAGATAAATGGATTATATCTTAAGGTTTTTTTTTTCCCCTTTAATATTACAGTCTATCAACATTTCTTGCAGAAGTATGTGGAAATAAAAAAGATGAAACTATTAGTTCCTTCCCTAATGTACACAGAGAGATTATCAGTGATTTAAAGATCTAGCAACTTCCCTAGAAATTGCTTTTCACTTCATTGTTTGAATTTATTATTATTTTTTTTTAAGAAAGAGAAGTAAAGCTAACAGGCATGGTTAAAGGCAGAGAAATGATATATTTTATACTATATTTTGAAATCGGGGCCATATACTTTTAAGATTTTTGTTTGTTTGTTTCAGGGTACTACTGAAGAAATTACTCCTAAAAGATATTAGTAAAGACTTATCCACGCTAAATATAGTTTAAAAATGAGATATAAGAAGTGTGATACTTTTGGTAATGTTTTCTCCTTTTGAACAAAATCTTATTTTTTTATGAAAAGATTTTCTAAATGCCTTCCTCCTCAATATAAATGATTGGTAGAAAATGTATCTTGAACACAGATTCTTTTTGCTAGCAAAATAAATGAATTGTCCACTGTGACAGTTATACTTTTGTTTTTAATTAGGCACAAATTGATTAGGACATAGATGAAGTTAGGGGGCAAAATGATACTTTTCAATTTGTTAATTTTATTTTATGAGTCCTTATACGTATTCAGTCTATTTAGTATCTGCTTTTTTTTAAGTTGAAACTTAAAATTACCGATTTTAAAATTTGAAAGTCCAAGCTGTTTATACTGGAATAAGCCATCTGAAAAAATTACATGGTGGCTTGAAGTCTGAATTATTCCTTAACCATGAAATAAATGGCCGGAATTTGAATTTCCTCTTTGAATTTAGGATATTCACAGAAATGTGTGATTTTAAGAAGACCTAAAGATGAAACTCTTTGTCTTTTTCATGACTGCCTGTTTCTCTCTTAGGTGGCTCACCCCTTGATTCGCAATCAGCTTGTCAATTATATTTACAATGGATTCTTGGTACCAGTCTTGGCTCCTGCGCTCCACAAGGTCAGTGATTGGCTAAGGTGATCTTACCTGTTGATGGTACAACTGACGGAAACCGAGGAAGGTGACCAGTGTAACTGACTCAATGGTGACTTTAGCCTAATTCTTCTTCTCGTTCCATTCATATTCCTCAGGAATATGAAAGATAGGTCTTAACGATGGTGACAGCTGAAGTCTGTTGGGATCCAGTTGGTGTCATAGAACACAGCATTGTGAGTGTCGGGTAAGATAGTCTACATGAAGATTGGCAAATGACTCTGACTCTTGTGTATATGTCCATTCATGGAGAGTAGCTCCTTGGAATCCTCCGTTAGGCTGTCCTCGGAGGCCAGATCTGTCCTAGAGAGTGCAGGGCTTACCGTGGTGGGGAAAGGGGCCAGGGTAACACAGGTGTCATGGATTTGCCATCTCCTTAGTAGAATATGATTTTTTATAACAATTTTGTGACAGTAAAAATTAAAGTGAAGCAAGTTAAGGTCCCAGTAAAGGTTGGCTGTCTCATTAGCACCACTCTGGATTCCTTATGATGCTCTCATTTTGTATAATAAATCAACTGATAGCTTTTCCATTGTGAGCTGTCAGGAGACACCCATGGACCTAGAATTCTAATTATAAGGAGTTTTTCTTCACTGTGTAAAGAGACAGAGTATTGAGTTCAGAGGCTCTTTGTTGAGTTATTAGAATTGCCAGCCCTCATAGGGAGATAAGGAAGAAATAACTTATCACATGTTGTTTTGATGGGTTGCCCACGTTTCTGCATCTGGAAGTACCATTGCCACGGGCTCTCATTTTGCAGAATCGAAGAATGCCTTATTATGGCAACTTGGAGGCCGCCGCGGTAATGGGACTTCAAGTTTAGAGCAATGGGTCTTCGTAGAAGATGTTCATCTTTTACCATTTACTGCCTTTTGTGTGTAGTGGCCGTATTTTCCAAAACAAGCATTGTTCTTGATCTGACAGTGTGCTTTGTATTACTTCTAGTTTCAAGAGGTAATTTTGGATGTGGCTTAAACATCAAAATATTGATGTTTCTAGATGATTTTAGTGGTTTATGGGCACAGAGGGACCAAGTGTTTGAAATTAAATCCGTCTTGGAAAATACAGGACATAACTTGGGAAAATGCAAACCTCATGTTTGTTTTCAGGTTGTCCTTCTGTTAGTATCTCGCTTTTCTGGAGGTGGGGTGGATGTCTTCTATGGAAGGTCTCTAAGCCTCTGCACGGAGGACTTCTCCTCTGTGAAGGAATACAGCATTGCTACTGAAATTCTCTGGCAGTCATTATCCATATACTCCCTCACACATTTAGACTTTCTTCCTCATTTAGTTCCATGCTTTTCCTCATTGACCAGTGGGTATAAAATAATTTCCCAAGTCATTATTGTAATAGTGACAATTATAATTATTATTTGTTCAGGACATTTTACATTACTGTAATTACCATACCTTAATGTTACAAATACTAATGATAACTCTTTATCCATAATTGAGGATGAGATCCACGTCAGAGACTATTACGAGGATCTGACTGGTCACCCTGCGCTACTCCTTCACAGCACTAACCACTAGTGGAATCAAATCATTAAATGTGCAATGACTTGTTGAATGGCTGTCTCCACAGTGGTTTGCCTGCTTCTTGTGGGTAAGGTTCACACCTGCCTTGTTCACCAGGCTATCTCCAGTGCCCAGGACAGAGCCTTGGACTCAGGACGCTGAATAAACAGCACATAGGTGGAATGAGGTTTGTTAAAGTGCCACGCTGAGTGCTGGTACGTGCTGCGTTCCCAGGCAGTGGTTCAGAGAGAATTTTAACAGCACTTTACATATATTGTTCTCTATTATGCCTATAATTAAAATATGAGGTTTTTTAAATCATGAAGTTAGGAATACATCCTTATTGTGAAAAAAAGTACAGTCAATGCTGAATACATAAAAGGCAAAGGGAACATTACTATATTAGATTTGAATTTCCAACCCCTAATTAAAGTTCCCTAACTTTTATCTATTGCAGGCAATTTCTCCCAGGGCTATTTAGAGACTAGGGAGAATATTTCCTCTCTAATTTATTTTCCTCCTTGCTCCCCAATCTGTGTGTGTGTTTTAATCATTTAGAATGAAAATTTTTAGGAAGGAGGCAGGGCAAGGGGGAGGGTGAACAGCCTCTCCTCTGGCTCTTGGCTGTCTCAGTGGTTGATGAAGTAAGGAGCCTCCCGTGAGTGGCAGGACAGGGGCCCCGAGGCAGATGAGGAAAGGAGTCCAGAACTGGGTGTTTCCGGAGGAGTTCCTAGCGGGAGCACTCGCATCCCACAGCCTGTGTCCTCTCCTTTGATATGGGAAGGGACACCTGGAAGTCTCAGGTCTACTACGGTAGGGGCTCTGGTCTAGATTTTTCATATTTTGTGTCTCTTGCCCTAGCGGAGGCGCCTCATTTAGTATCCTAAATAAATTTCCATTGTGTACTCTCTCCACTCCCAATTTATGTGTGGCATTTTAGTTACTGGCCATCCCATCCATGTAGGCAGTTTGCAGAGGTGAACTCATTCTCTCTGTCCCATAAATAATAGAAATAAATGCATACTTAAACATATTCCTACATCACAATCAATTCTCCTAAACTGTATTTCCACAGCATTTCCTAACCAGAGATGAAGTCATTACAAAGGGTTGTGGGCAATGAGAGGCGGGGTGTGGGCACTTGACAAGTGAGCCTTGTCTCTCCCTTGCCTCTCCCCAGTCTGTATGTGCACGATGTAGTGCTCCCTCTGAGTCTTCCTGCTACGCGCTTTCTCCATCCAACGCTGTGGTGTGACCAGTCATTCGTCTGTGTTAGCACAAAGCTGTATTTGATTTTTTTCAAAGGGCTGCACGGTTTTCCGTAGTGTGGATATACTGGTCCATAGTCCCTTATCCACAACTCAGAAATTAAAAAAGCCTAGAAAACCCTCAATTTTTAAAAAATAATTCATATGGCAGCACAACCTAACCTCTGCTGAACTCCTGTGGTGACAAACCCTTACCCGAACTGTCTTGAGGCTGTTTGGTTTTATTCTACTTGTGTTCATATTTGTATGTTTTGTGGAAGAAATAGTAATGTATTTGGTTATAGGGTGCTGCCTCGGACCTGCTGGGTTAGTCAAATACGGCAGACGTACACGTTACTTTTCTAAACTAGGAAAAGTTTGAATTCCAAGGTACGCATGGTCTCCAGGGTTTAGAATAAGGGATTGGAAGCCTGTTTTGGACATTTAGGAAAGGATCCATTTTTGGAGATAGGTTTAAAGTCCTACTTTGTAAAAGTCATACTAGAAAAAATGATGCCATGTTAATATGGTTCATTTAGGAATCAGAGCTAGACATAAATGTGGACATCACGTTGTACAGAACTGGTTATTTATGACATTCGACAGCCCTTAACCAGCAAGAGCTAGTTCTGTTGTCTCTGTATGTTTAACTTATTAAAGCTAAATTTTCAAGGCTGAATATTCACTGGTATGATTGTATTAGTCTGGGTTCTCAGAGAAGCAGATGCCAACAGAGGATTAGACGTGCAAGGATTTTATTAGGGGAAATGCTTGTGAGAGAGAAAAAAGGGAGCAGGGTGGGGAAGGCTGGGAGTTGCTGGACTGCAATGTAAATGTGACCCCAAGTGAAGGAGAGGGAGAGGTCGGTTGGGAGTGTCCCAGAGTGCTGCGCAATCTGAGCAAACCCATCAGAGGGGGCCTACGTCTTCCAGGGAGAGGGTCTGTGGGACGTGTGGTGAGGATTTCAGAGTATAGTAGCAGGGGCCCTTGGTCACTTTCACTCCCTGGAGCGGGAGGTCTAAGAGGTGGGTTTCCGTGGTTCCGAACAGTTGACCGATTTCCATAGCTTTCCTGATTGTAGTTGTAAAAATGATGGACCTATATATTTGCTTCCTTGTGTGCAGAATATTCAGGAGTTCAAATGGTCCCCACATGCAAGGGGTCATTTTGGTAGGATTAGCTTGATGAAGGAGTTTTTATTATATCAGCCATGATGAGCATGCCGCAGTCACCAACACCACCAGCGTCTCAGGGGCTAGAACAACACATGTCTGTTACTTGTTCACACTGCTTGTCCATCTTGGAGTGTGGGGTGGGCAGTTTGCAGGTAGCTTTTCTCCATGTTCTCGTCACGCGGGGACCCAAGTGATAGAACCTTCACCATCTGGAAATGACATCTGTGGTCATGTCAGAGGAAGAGAATACAGTGAATGGCCCACTGGCTGTTGAAGCACTTACCTGGAAGTGATCCATGTTATTTCCATTCACATTTCATCGTTTAAAGCAAAGCAGGTCACCGGGCCACGTCTCCTCAGAGGGAAATGCAGTTCTCCCATTTTTCCAGAAGAATAGGCGTCTGCGATGTGATTATTAGCCCTCATGGCTGTCATATGTATTTTGTCAGTCAGAGCCCCAGAAGGAAGACCTGGCACTCAAATTGGGTAGTGGAGAACTAGTTATAAAGGTGTGGTGTTTTGGGGCGCTTGGGCGGCTCAGTGGCTTGAGCCCCCGACGTCGGCTTCGGTCATGATCTCAGGGTTCTGGGATCAGGCCTGAGTCAGGCTCTGCGCTCAGTGGGGAGTCTACTTGTTCTCCTGCCCCTCCTCCTGCTCGTGCTCTCTCTCTCTCTCTCTCAAATAAATAAATAAAATCTTTTTAAAAAAAAGTGTGGTGTTTCAGTGATCTACTGCTATGTAATAAACTACTCGCTAACTTAGTGACCTGAAACAACCATTTATTAGTATAAAGCACCACTCTCTGGCTCAGGAATTCAGGCTGGGCACAGTGGGGTTGGTTCATCTCCGTTCTGTGCTATCTGGGACCTCACCTGGGATGAGCACAGTGGATGGGGCCTGAATCTCTTGGGGCTGACTGGATGGATGGGTCTCTCTCTCTGTCCCGTTCTCTCTCTCCTCCTCCCTCCCTCTCCCTCCCTGTCTCCCTCTTTCCCTCATTCCATAGTCTCTTCATAGGGTTGGCTTGGGCTTTCTCTAAACATGGCAGCCTCAGGTAGTTGGACTCCTTTATATTTGTTGGGCGCTCAGGAGACAGGAACTAGAAGCTGTCAGTCTAGAAACTGCAACAGTGTCACTCCTGCCATATTTTATTATTCAGAGTAGTCAAAGAGTCCACCCTCTTTCAGGGGGAGAGGACGTAGAACCCCACCTCTTGATAGTAGGAGTGTCAAAGAATTTGTGGGCGGGATTACCATGGTTACCATCCCTAGGACTGAATGTGTTTGTAAAGGGTCAGAGAGAGCTCTATGGAGAGGGCCACCTGAATAGAACCAGGAGCTTCAGGTGTGGGTCACGACCAACCTGAGACAATGCCTCAGAGGAGGAGGCAAAGGAAGAAAAAGGAAGAAATAGCCTCCCTTCCTCCGGTCTCCTGCTGGACTCCCTTTGGGTGAACCCAAATGGAAACCAGATGGCAAGGTGGCCCATATAGGTCCTCTGGGGCTCAGAGCAGGGTGGAAAAGCTGGAGAGTAGATAAAGAGAGGCAAATAGAGGTGATCCAGCACACTTACTTACTAGTATCAATAATTTAGAGTGTTAATTAGTTGGTACAGATGGGACCTGTAGTGTGTATTCAGATTTAGTGTTAAGATGTGGTTTTAAAAAATTTCCTAGAAACACATAAGAAAGTCCACTTTTTGTAGATGATAGTTACTGTCTAATTCTATGTATTGATCCTTGTTCTCTGGAACCTGAAATCATAGTTAGACTTTAACGTGACAAGCAGATATGCTAACAACATGCTAGATACGAATAAACAATGAAGAAATAACTAAAGCACAGGTAACAGTCACCAGGTCAGTCTTGTTATTACCCGTTCACGAAGAAGCAGGGTGTGTGGTGGAAGAGACCTGTGGTGGTAGACCCTGGATCAGAAGATCTGAATTCTAGTCCTGGCTCCAGTATTTACTGCCGTGTGACCTCGTGCGAAGCTTTTAGCTTTTCTGAGTCTGTTTCCTCAGCTGCACGGTGGGGAGAGTGAAGTCTTCGCTCCCCCTTACAGGGAATGGAGGTCAATCATGAGAGCATTCTGTAAGTCGTTTGCTGTTGTATGCAAAGGTGTTATCATAGTTACTCCAGGACAAATTCTGCCATCTCATATGCAGTAAAAGTATAATGTCATTTGTTCAGAGACCATTTAGTGAGTGTGCACCAGATGCAAAGCTCTCTGTCGGACCCTGTGGGGAAATGAAGTTGCCTGAAAACCCTCTGATATCTCCGGAGTTTATAATCTGGGACCCAGGTGACTGACATGGTAACCACAAGAGGGACTGAAATAAGTGTTGTATCAGAGAAGGGAGCCAGGGCAGGTGGGGGAGGGGCGTGGGGCGGACACGGAAGGTGGAGTCTGACAGGGAGAGTGACATGAGTGACCTGGGGCGAACCTTGAAGGTGAGCAGGCGGGGAAGGACATTCAGGGAGTGAGCTCCCACAGGAGTCCAGGCTGGGAGGAATGTGTTTTGGTAAAAGTACACCAAGAGTGCCGTGGTGTGCACAGGGGCAGGGAGAATGGGCACTGGGAGAGACCCTCACCTGACTCCCAGGGCAGGTGAGCATTTGCATCTATGGCCAGCAGTTTCTGTGTAGAGGGACGTCGGGGATAAGAGGCTCAGGACCAACCTGGGGGTGACAAATAAGGCAGCAGGTATGGCTGGCATTTTGGGCAGTGTGAACTGAAAGGAAGGAAGGAAGGAGGGGAAGGAAGGAGGGGGCACCTGCGTGGCTCAGTCGTTCAGCGTCTGCCTTCAGCTCAGGTCATGATCCCGGGGCCCTGGTATCGAGCCCTCCATCGGGCTCCCTGCTCGGTGGGAAGCCTGCTTCTCCCTCTCCCTCTCCCCCTGCTTGTGTTCCCTCTCTCGCTCTGTCTCTCTGTGTCAAATAAATAAATAAAATCTTAAAAAAAAAAAATAAAAGCAGGAAGGAAGGGGGTTCAGGAGAAGGGAGGGGGCTGAAGAAAATAGGATACAAGGAACAAAGATCCTAAAGAGAAGGTATTCTCCCACTCACTACCATAAAACCCTTCCAAACTACCTAAAGGGGTGACTCCTTTTCTTTTTTTCATGTATGCCTCCCAGCTTTTCCCTTGCCGGATCATTAAATGCACTTAAAAGTTGTTGAAAAATACTGGGATTTTAAAGAATTGCTCTATTAACAAACCCAAGACTTCTGACTCCTTGGTGACCTCCTTTCCCCTTTGACGGCCACTCTTCAGACTCTGGTGGATCTCTGGTAGAGTCTGTGGGCAACATAGACTTCACTTTTCCCCTGCCTTCCCTGAATGTGGGTGTGCGTGGGTCTCAGTCTTCTGGTCAACCCTGCGATCAACTGTCAGCTCTACACAGATGGCCTGAACATCCTCCACCACCTGTGGGATCTCTTGGCCTGAGTGGCCTGCCGTGCTCCTCAAATTTAGAATATCAAAAGCCAGATGCTTAGCTTTCACCCCAGGCTAGCTTAGCACCTCCTCTGCAGGTGATCTTTTTGAAGACCTTTTGAATGCGGTGGTGATCAAGCTGTGTTGTAGCAGGTAGAAACAGAAGTGAGGCGAGCTGATTGGCCTTGTCACTAGCTTGGAAGAATCTCTGTGCAGGTGTGTTGTTTAGGGCTCCTGGGTGGATAGGAGATGGACAGGCAGGCAGTTGGCAGTAGAAGCCAAAGATGGCCTCAGTGCCTGCCCTGGCCCCAGCAGGGTTAGAAAGAGGGGACTAGCAAGGCGTCTGGAGGGGAAAGGGTGCACGAATAGCATCTGGGGCTCAGCCGTATTATTTTGGTCAAATGTCTAGTGAACTAGTGTGTTCTTCTGTTTTGTGGGTTCCTTGGCTCCTTAGGAAATTAGGGCAGAAGTTTGGGGCTGTCTGTAGTCGTTGGAGGTGGAGGAGACGTTGAGGGGGGAGTGTGCTGAAGGAAGGGAGGGAGGGCAGGGAAAGTAATGAACTACACGCCATCCTTTCCTGCAGGCAGCTCACAGGCTTTCGCAGTGATACCCGTGACCTCAAAGAGAGCCTGTACCTTTGGTTTTTGTGAAGAGCAGGCAGCTGTTTTCGTTCAGCGAGTTATTCCATATGAGCACGCTTGGAAAAACAGAAGCAGAAAAATCTACCAGAAAACCCAGTTTTCCCACCATCTCTCGTGCGCTAAAACTGTGCTTGAACAACATACACAGGTAGAATAATTGCAGCCATTTCCTTAAATGGCATGTGCACTGGCCGCCTCTAAAGCCACTGTGGGGCCCATTTGTTTTACAATCTTGTCTTCTAAACACACACATACATATTCATGACCTGTATCCTGTGAGCTCAATAATTCATGGCTTATTGACTTAGGTTGATGGATGGAAGCTTTTTGGGGACTGCAGAAGATGGAAATTTTCAGAGTCTGGGAGCAGCCACACTTGTGAGTCAGCCGTTTGCTATTCAGTGTGTCTGTGGGTCGGGTGGGCTGGGACCCCTGCAGAGCCCGTTTGGGCTTTCACTGGCTAGGGATGTCTTTGACTTTTATGCCCAGTGAAACTCGTGCCTGAAGGTTTTAAGAGCAATTAAAAACCAGCTTCAAATGATCAGCACTAATACATGTTAATGAGCTATAATTGGGTGCTGAGTTGACGGGAGGCGTGTGCTGACCTCTTAGGTCATACTTTTTTGGTCTCCAGAGCGGAGTGGGCAGAGCAGCCTGTCCCTTAACTGTCCCTTCGCTCCATTTCTCCTGTCCACCCTTCTTCACGCATCTCTAGTCTGGGAGATGGGGGATGGGGTTCCGATGTGGCCAGAGCGCAGAGGCCAGTCCCCTGCTTGCTCTTCTGGCCCACTTCCCGTTGCGTTTCTGGATGCCCAGCACATCACTCTGCTGTTACCTGCATCACTTCCTGATGAAAAACACCTTGAAGTTTTATGTCTGGTGCCAATAATGCTGTAAAACTTCACTGATCAGGGCATTCCTTGCAGCGGGAAATCGGAAAAAAGAAGGAATCGAAAGCATGGAATTAGGATGCCCTCTTGGCCCTGGAATTTTGAGATTTTATGTCTTGATTGTGGTGGTTCTTTGCTAAATCTGTTACAGTTCCCCTGGAGTTATGGAACTCTGAACTAGGTTCCAGCTCTGGGGTTGAACCATATGAAAAACTGAAGTGGGAGAATAGTTTGGTCTCTCCATTTCATGTTTCTTCTTTTGCATTTCAGTAATTTGCTTTTTATTTATTTATTTATTTATTTTTTAATTTTATTTTTATTTGTCAGAGAGAGAGAGAGCGAGCACAAGCAGGGGGAGCGGCAGGCAGAGGGAGAGGGGGAAGCAGACTCCCCTCGGAACAGGGAGCCCGATTGGGGACTCGATCCCAGGACCCTGGGATCATGACCTGAGCTGAAGGCAGACGCTTAACCGACTGAGCCACCCAGGCGCCCTCCATGTTTGTCTTAAGGACATTTTACGCACCAACTTTATGACAATTAATATACTGATTATTTTTTTTAAAGATTTTATTTATTTTTTTGACAGAGAGAGACACAGTGAGAGAGGGAACACAAGCAGGGGGAGGGGGAGAGGGAGAAGCAGGCTTCCCACTGAGCAAGGAGCCCGATGCGGGGCTTGATCCCAGGACCCTGGGATCATGACCTGAGCTGAATGCAGACGCTTAACCGACTGAGCCACCCAGGCATCCCAGTAATTTGCTTTTTAAAACCCATTCTCTACATTATTGATCCGAGTGTCCAATCACTAAAGGCTCTGGAATAGTATCCTGTCCACAGCCCCCAGCCCTGTGTTGTTTTTTTTTCCCCTCTAGTTGCTTATTCCTCTTCTTGTAATGATGTTGAGCTATACTTATTCATATGGAACTTTGTTTCTTACCATGCCTGGAGTAAACCAGGCACTTAAAATGATTCTGTCCTCCACCATGCTGAAAGCCTACCTGTGCACCCATCTGGCCCACGGACCGCCGGTCTGGTGTGAAGTGAAGGGGTCTCAGGGATGTCCTAGAGAAATGAGGTCACTCCTTCTAGAAGCTGCTGTTCTTGCCCCACAGCCTGAGGCAGGCTCCAGTGGCACCCGGGCAGGGAGGCAGGTAGTCTCCTCAGGGCCATCTGGCAGCGGGGGAAGCCGCGTGCTGCGCATGCTTGAGCTCAGCGGGAGCGCTTCATGCACCTGCTGCCATCTCCAGCTTCTGTCATGAAGCTCCCTGTGCTCCCTGCCTGATGCTGGCGATCCAGGTGTGACTGAGGAGCTGGGCTGGCAGTGGCAGGGTCACCCTGGATTTAAACAGGAGGGTGCCGCGGAAGCCGAGAGGCCAGGTGTAGGGACCGCTGTGGTCTGTCAGTAGTGGCAGGTGAATGAGGTAATTAAAAGGCCCGTCCTGTCGTGGGCCTGCAGCTATGTGACACGGATCGGCAGTAGTGTTCTGGAACTCGGACTGAAGCAGTCATAGCAAGCAGGCCAGCTTCAGACAGCCTCAATTAATAATTGCTCTATCCGACGAGAGGCAGCCATTAAATAGACCTGGAGGATTTTAGTGGCACTTATGAGAGGCTTTGGCTGGGAAATCCTTGATTTATTAATTGAAAACTGAAGGTGAGGGTGTGCCATCTAATACATTCAATTAATGCATTATATTTGATTAATACAATTTGGGGAAGCAGTCTAGCTTAACATGGCAAAGAATGGGTCTTGAGGCCAGAGAGACCTTAGTTTGAGTTCTGGCTCTTTGTTACTTTTTTTTTTTTTAGATTTTATTTATTTATTCATGAGAGATAGAGAGAGAGAGGCAGAGGCAGAGGGAGAAGCAGGCTCCCCACAGAGCAGGGAGCCCGATGCGGGACTCGATCCCAGGACCCTGGGATCATGACCTGAGCTGAAGGCAGACGCTTAACCGACTGAGCCACCCAGGCGTCCCCTGGCTCTTTGCTACTTAACTAGCAACGTGACTGTGGCAAGTACCTTCGTCTATGTGTGTATATTACGTATGGATAAAACAGTACCTACCTTAGTGGGCTCTTGGGAAGAATAAGTGAGGCACTGTATTTAAAGTGCCTGTTGTCTCTGGTACTTAGTACTACACACATATCACCTATTAACTCCACCAGTTGGGTCTCTGAAATGAGACATCCTTCACATGACACTGAGTGTTACCGGACAGGGAATCTTGTACCGTTTTTAGTCACTGGTGTTTTGATTTTAGATCCTATTCTTCTTGTTCCTTCACACATTTTCATCTCATCTTATAGACAGCCAAACTTTTGGATTTACTCTTTCCTTCTTTCTCTCAGAATGTGATGTCAACCCAGTTGTACCTAGAATTCTTTTCCTGCTTATTCTGATTCTCAGTGCCAGAGATGCCCAAGCGTAAATGTGCAAAGACAGTCACTCTCAGAGTCCTGAATCGCAGGATCTGATTTAATAGGTAGGGCTGACACTTTCCCTGTTAGCCAGCAGCCAGGTGCTCCGTGGACCACGCTGGGTGATGGTACTGATCTCGGCCCTTCTGCTCTCACGTTGGCTACTTGTGCTCTTTCACTGGACGAGGAATATGAAGACATGGGTCCCTGTTCTATGTGTAATGTCAGGGGGCTTCCCCTGGTTAAGGATCCCGTTTTCTCATCCATGGTAATCCCCATGCCGGCAGCCAGCCAAGACTGGTGAGCATCGGATGAGGAGGTAGAGAACAGTGCTGTGGGAAGCCGTGAAGCTGTCCCAAATGAGCAAGGCATTCAGAAGGGGACACAGTCTCTCCTGCCTCCCTCTGGAGCTGTTTTAGCCATCAAAGCAGATAGCGTAAGTCGGAATACTTGCATCATTTACAGACTTCGTAGTCGTAGCATCTAAAGGTGAGTAATGAAAGGACATTGTTGAGTTCTTGTGTATGGGTTCTAAGAATGCGTTTCTGTTCCCCAGTGTGTGGATAGTGTTCCATTGTGAGAAGTACCTCCCATTGTTCAGGATGTTGGACAAGTGCCATTATTTATACAGTGAAATCAACTCTGCTCTCCTGTGTAATACTGTGAAGATATGTGTACAGTGATCTCAGCACCACAAAAACTCCTTTCAAATGGAAATGTGGTCAGCTTGGCAGTAGGACAACTGGCCACACACTGATGTCATGTACATTACAGTATCTTATAAGGCATCATCGTTGTCCGCCCACTGGGTCCCCCCAGATGCCCTGGTGCTGCGGGTAGAAGGGGAAGTGAGAGCTCCCTGTAACTAGAGGTTACACAGCAGAGATGGTGTTGGCAGATTTTCTTCATTTCACTGTAACCATTATTGCTTTTTTTTCACTTCTCATATTCTAGGTTATTAAGTGGAAAGATGACGCACACAGGCGTTGAGATCCATATACAAATACACTTTTCCCTTCATCAATATATAGAAAAGCTGAAGAGAGTAAATTGTTTATCCCAGAGGTATCCCTTGTGGATCAGCTGTGGAACATAATGAAATGTCTCGTATTTGTTGTGGAAAGCCTCTGAGAATGTAGGACTAGATTATAATAGAAGCTATTGGGCCATTCACTTTTTTTTTTTTTCTAAAGAAAACCTTATAATTAATATCTGAGGTCTAGTGCTAAGTTTCCAGCCTGTGGAACCACTGTGTCTTCGAATCATTTGTAGGCATGGAGGCTCCAGGTAAGTCACGTGGTAAGCCGAGACCTAGGCCATACTATGAGGTGAAGGGAGACCCAAATCTTTGCTCTCGTTTTGCATGTTCACAGAGCAAATAGTGACCTGGCCATGGGATCCACGGCCCAAAGCCATCCTCATGATGTCCTGGGGGTGTCCCTGTCTTTATCTCGCTGAGTCTAATGCTGTGCCAAAACAAAAAAACAAACAAAAACGCAGGCTGGAGTAAACAGACTTGAAAGAGAGAGCAAAGAGGAAGGCACATTTATTCATTGCATAAAGCTAGACGCAGTGGTATCCAGTGGCTAAGTTCTTTGCGAAGGATTTAATATGATGTGAGCTTTAGAGTCAGGCTGCCGGGGTCGATACCCCAGTCCCACCACCTGCCAGCTCTGTGCCCTTGGGCAGCACTTTTGACTTCTCTGAGCCGGTTTCCTCCTTTGTAAAATGGGGAATGACATTAATAGGACTCTTACAGGACCTGTGAGGATTCAGTGAGTTGATATTTTACTGTGTTGCCTGGCACAGAGTTAGTGCTTGGTGTGTGTTAATTCTGTTATTACTTTTTTAGTTCTTATTAGGTACTTGTTGGAGAATCCTAGTTTTAGATCACCAGGTAGCTCTTTCATTAATCTGTAATTTATAAAATTTGGCATATTTCCAGGAGGGAATAGGCAGAGAACCGTAGGCATCAGAGTAGTAGGAAAAATAACTCCGAGGCTAGAATTGGCAGAGCCCAGTTATTTGAATCTTTTCCCAGGCTACCCCTGAACTTCCTCCCATCTCCCTGTCCATAGACTGACTACTCCAGCTCTCTTGGACCATGTATGAACTGGATTTCCACTTGATCACTTGTGCTTATGCCTTTCCTCTCCTTGAGATACCTTTCTCTTCCATCTATACTTACCTAAATATTTCTCATCCCCCAATGTCGCGACCACATGCCACTTCTTCCAAAAGTCTTCCTGATCAAGCCAGGCGTAGGCAATCACTCTTCACATCTTTAGAGTTTCGTTGGTATCACTCATGTGGCACTGAAAGGTTACTTTGTATGATCATTATGGGTTTACTGTGTCTTACCTCTCCTACCAGGTGACAGACGTCATGAGAGTAGAGACTGTTTATTTATTTAGTATTTATTTATATGTCCATTTATCGTACAAATATTACAGCAGCATCTCTAGCCACTGCCTTGTCCATACAGGTATTTTGCCGTTTTCTGAGTAAGTGAATGCATAGATATGGTGACTAGGTCGTGATGTGTGGGTGAAGCAAATGTGAGGGAGAGAGAGGAGAAAGGTCAGGAGAGATTAAGTAGTAGGGGCTGTTGGGAGTTGGGAAAAGACTGAGGTGCTTGAGGGGTGGGGTGTTTAGGCTTGGCCAGACATGGCTTTTGCTGAAAGTGAGATACCTCTTATTTGTTGCGGAAGTCCATGATGGGAATGACCAGATTTGAGACAGATATTGCTGGAACAACATAAAGGAAGATACGGAATTTTCTAGAAAGAAGCAGAAGGAAAATGAATAAAAAAATATTACTCAAGAATCATTGATGGCTCTAAGATTCATATTTAAAATGTGCTGTCTACATCCAGAATTGACAGTGTCCAAAATGAGAGTTCTTTTTTTTTTTTAAGATTTTATTTATTTGCGAGAGAGAGAATGAGAGACAGAGAGCATGAGAGGGAGGAGGGTCAGAGGGAGAAGCAGACTCCCTGCCGAGCAGGGAGCCCGATGCGGGACTCAATCCCGGGACTCCAGGATCATGACCTGAGCCGAAGGCAGTCGCTTAACCAACTGAGCCACCCAGGCGCCCATGAGAGAACTTTTCTTTATTGTTTTTGGCTAGAGTTGCCTAGGAGTTGCCTAGGAGATATCTATCAAGTTAAAAATAATTGGCAATATATCATTTTCATGGTTATTTATCAAGACATTCAACTCTCTGGATAAGCATGTATGATATTTACATTTGTGATACGTGCTTTAAAAGAACTAGTAGATTTAGCTGTCCAGTTTTTTTTTTCTTTGAAGATAGCATTCTGTCTGTCAGAATTTATGAAGTTTATAACTTTGAAATGTGTTCAATTTCAATTTATAGAGGAGCTCTATGTGGAGTGAAGGTGAGGAACTCCTTTGTCTCCATGTCCTTATTCCCTGGACAGGTGTCAGCCCAATACTCAGCACCCAGTAGGCATTCTAGAAATGCTTGTCAGTAAATGAATTAATAACATCTCAGTTTAAACAAATTTCACAGACTGGATGGATTTCATGAAGGTCTTTGTGTGTGAAGGTCTTCCCAAATCTAAACGGAAGATTGAATTGGAGATAGGAACATAGTATGTTATATACACTCACAGAATTTTAGTACTAGACATAATCCCAGAGATAGTCTAGTCCCAACTCCTCATTTTTCGGATAAAGACGTTGAAGATCAGAGAGGTTAAGTGACTTGCTCAGGCTCACACAGCTGATTACTGGCCGAGCTTGGACCAAAACCAGAACTGCGGGGCTAGAGGCTACAGTATCGTCATCTCTTTCCATTATCCCCCTTGGAAGTAAATCTTAGTTCCATAATTCCTTCCCTGGTGGAAGTTAACTCCTGAGCTCCCAGTGCAGAATTCAGAAAAAATTTTCCTTATGCTTTTGTTAATTGCAAAATAGATTTCTTTGAGAGCAAATCCCCTTTCTCTCAAGGCTCCTGTGTAATTAGGGGCTGCTTGGGTGCGCCCATATTAATTTTTGATGTCCTGCTTGAGTTTCTCCTCTTGGTAAGTCTGCTCTCAAAGGAGAGCTTGCACCATCTAGTGGATCCAAGAAGAGGCTCTTGGGTTTAATTTTTTGGTGGCCCTCCTTTAAAAGGAAGAAAGGAATGGTATTTTTAGTTAATCTGCAGATTCTCCCATCGAACCCTTTATTCATATCATGAGAGTGAGGTTAGCAGCCCAGAATGCTGTTAGGATCACTTTGTACCTCACACTGCTGAAAGCAGGGCAGGGTGTTGACCATGCTTCTTCTCCCCTTTTTAAGAGTCTCATGCTCTACCGACTGAGCTAGCCGGGCTCTTCTCCCCTTTTTAAATGGCAGAAGGAGGGTAAGGAAGTGGGTAGGATAGCCACCTGTTTTTTCAACCACTACTTGGCTTCTTCTCATTAATTCAAAACATTGACTCTTCTATAATGGATCTTCCCATAATAGTTGGGAATTAGTCAAATCCTGCTTTCATTCTTGGGAAATTCTCTAGTACTCATTTGGACAATTAACTAATTCAGTAATGTACCATATTTTATCTACTTGCATAAGTGAAGTTTTTGGAAGCTTCCAAATCACTCCTTTGTTTCCTCTGATAGAAGTTTTAAATCTTTTCTCAAGCTCTGCACAGTACTTACTTCATGTGGCAGGTGGCAGAAGATGGCATTGCTCAAGCAGGATAATTTGATGACTGCGTGGGCAACACAGGGTGGGGGTCTCACCACTGACTTGCCCTGTGATCTGAAATGCTCCTTTACCTCCTGGGCCAGAGTTTGCTTTGGAAGGAATGTGATTGTCAGCCTTTTTACGGAGTACCGCTCAGCAAAAAACAGGTGTTTTTTTTTTTTTCAGTTGCTTGTTTGTGTTTATGTTTTTGTTTCATTTTGTTTTTACCTTTCTTACTTCATTAGCTGAAATATCTTAAATGGCATCTTAGCACCTGCGTAGTGTAGGCGTGCTTGGGACAGGGGTCTTCACACTGGTGCACATCAGAATCAACGGGGGGGCCTGGCCCCAGCCCTGGAGATTCTGACTTACCTGGACAGATGGGGTGTGAACATGGGTATTTTTAAAAAGCTCCCCAGGTGATTCTAACATAGATACAGGGCTGAGAACCACTGCTATATGATGTCTTTGAATCATTGGATTCCAAATCAAGTTGAACATTGGAGATCTGTATTTGAAAACCATTGTTCTCCTTGGGGCCAGAAGTTGTACTGTATTGGGATTGTACTGAGGTCGTCGCTGTATCTACAAGACTCCATTTTTGCAACCCCAGCTGGTGCTGGTGGAGTCAGTTTTGGTGTATGATCGAGGTCTGAGGAATGGTACTTTCTGAGATAGGCAGGAGCCGCGAGGGCCAGAAGTTAATGCTTTTGTGAGCGGCAGTTTAATGTATTATTATAATTGACCTCATTTTAGGTGTTGCTTCTATATTGTTGGCCCATGTCCAGTGACAGTAGGAAAGTTGGTGTTTCACGTCTTTTTTTTTTTTCTCTTAAGAACATTTCTCCTCTCTTGTTGGCTCAATGATCAATTTTAGCTCTTTCGATGGTTCCCAGGAGTAAGGTGCTCGGTGAGTTCTTCGGAGAAGCTGTTTTCTGGAATAAAGTCCTGACCTGTGACTGGGAGCCAGCTGGCTTCTGAGAAACACAGCTGAACGAGTTGGAGGAAGGATGGCGTGGTAAAAGGGCAGGGGTGGGTATAAATCCTCCAAGATGCCATAACCCAACTCTTATAATGGGAGATAGTGTCTTTGACCTTAATCACCCCACATGGTTGATACAACTATTCAATTTCGAAGTATTTTTGCTCAGTTTTTAGAGGGCAGGGGACAAGAATGCCAAGGAGTCGTTAGAATTCTTATCTTGGCTTCTCCTCAAAATAGTACAAAGAGCATGAAATTTGGTAGCCGCAGACCTGGTCTCTGGTGAATCTGGTCTCTGCCACTTACTGTGTACTTTGGGGGGCAAGTCTATGAGCCTCATGTTTCTTATCTGTGAAATGAGGACCCTGATGCCTACTTTGCAAGGCCAAATTGAATGAACCCAGATAACGTATATGAAGCACCATAATCCGTGGCACAGAGCTGGGACTCCACAAATGGTAGCTATTTCTGGAAATACTATTAATAACAGTAATAATGATAATTATAAAAATAAATAATTTCTTTCCTCCTTTGGAAATGGCGCCTGAGATATAAGTAACCCATGGCCTGTGTGTCCAGTTGTCCTTCACGGGGGCTGAGAATGGGATGGGAAGGGGTGTTGACAGAGGCTCCAGCTGGGAAAGGTGTACTCAGAATTTTCATCCTCACCTAATCAACATGCTATCATTTAGTCTCATCACACATTAATCCCTTTAAAATGTAGTTGCTCCCTAGAAGAGTTAATTTCACTGATCATTCATCTTGTGTATAGCTTGCTTGTTTATTTCAGAGAGGATAGAATATAGATCTTTATTTAAAGAGTGTGGATGGGGCACCTGGGTGGCTCAGTCGGTTAAGTGTCTGCCTTCGGCTCAGGGTCATGATCCTGGGGTCCTGGGATCGAGCCCCAAGTCAAGCTCCCTGCTCAGCGGGGAGCCTGCTTCCCCTGCCCGCCCCCGTGCTCTCTCTCAAAAAAATAAATAAAATCTTAAAAAAATAAACCGTGTGGAAGGGGGTTAGGAGGGAAGAAGGGGGAATGCGTTTGTGGGGATTACTTGAGTGTAAGTCACACCTGGTGCTGTGGGGTGGTGTGGGCATCGGCCATACTCTGTATGGGCTGGACCATCGAGAAGCCGAGGAGATGCCAGGATGGAGGCGGGGGCACCTCACGGTGCTGGGGTCCCATATACAGCAGCCATCAATTTTGAATTGCTGTCCCGAGTTCCCTGTTAGGACTGCCTGTGTGATGCCATAAGTTTGTTTTGGGACCGCTGTTGTCATTTCCCATAGGTTGGCTGTGTCTGGAGTTACAGTGCCATTTCACCTAAGCCCTGGAGTCTAAAGCATTTACATGGATCAATGGAAACTGCATGTGCATAGCTGAGGTTATGCAGTCTCAGAAAAGTCCGTCTAATCTAATTGAGGTGTAAAGGGCTTTCTTCCCCATCTGAGTTCTGACAAGTTGAGAACTATAAGTGAGGGAGACAGAAGATCAAAGTAGGGCCTTTGTTATCAATAAAACTGACGCTGGAACATAGGGTTTATACCTGTGGGTAAGATTGCCTAATATCGGGGCGCCGGGGTGGCTCAGTCGGTTAAGCGTCTGACTCTTGGTTTCGGCTCAGGTCATGGTCTCAGGGTCGTGAGATTGAGCCCTCCCCCGGGCTCTGCTCTGGGCATGGAGCCTACTTGAGGTTCTCTCTTCCCCTCCCCCTGCCTCTCCTGCTGGTGCTTTTTCTCTAAAATAAATAAATAAATCCTTAAAAAACAAAAAGAAGATTGCCTAATAGTGACCCCCAGGACTGGACAGACGTGCCAGACACACATAGAAGGTGTGGTGGGAGGAGCAGAGAAGAATGTGGACTTCCTGCAGGCGGTCTGGCTCCCAGAAGAGAGAGAGGAAGGGACAAGCTCCTCGGAATGACAAGCTCCTCCTCCTCTCCTGGGGGAGGCGATAGTGAGGGAGGCAGAGAGGCTAGAAGGACTCTGCTGGGTGATCCTGCATGTGGGAGGAAACACTCGGATCAGTTTTCTCTGCCAGCTTGATAGGAATTCAACCTTTCTAAATTCTAGAGATTTGGAAGCAGTAATTCATATTCCAAAAACCTACAAATAGGGGTGGTTGTGATGGCATTGGCATGTTGAAGAGCCCATAAGGGGTGCCTGTTACCTGCAGAAGATAAAACAGACTCCCTCCCTTGTTTCTGAAAACCCCTCCTCCTCTGTCCCATCCTGCTTGTTAACCTTCCTTCCCCCGTGGTGGTCAAATGCAGACCTGAGGTCAGAGCAGTGCCTTCATTGTCCTCTGTTCTTATCTGCCGTGTTCCTGCTGGATTATTCTTTCTCCGTCATGTCAGTCTGTGCAGAATGTATTCATCTGTCCCCATACTGGGCTCAGTCCAGCACAGTCCCCATACCGGGCTCAAGTCCCACCCCGAGGCACACCCCGATTTCTCCTGTCTCCCAACTGCCGCTCGCTGGCCCCATGCAGCCTCCCACTGGGTTCGGTGCCGGAGTTTCGCCAGCCGGACACTGGAATTGCCACAAGGGACAGGATGTTTCTTGTACTTCTTTTATGTGTCCTCAGCTGCTAGTTTACTGTACACGTGACAAGCATGCCGTAGACACGCGGTTGGTTAAATAAATGTATCAGAAGGACGTGGCTAGCACCCTCATCACTACATTAGAATAGGGTGATGTGTTGCTTGTGCTGGGAGGTAAAATTACCAAGGCAAAGAACAGAAATTAGCTCTTGTCTCATGTCACTGATGTGAAATCAAAGAATCTCAGGGTTTTGGAACTGAGAGGGTAGGTCATCTGGTTCAGTGCTATCATTTCACAGCTGAGCACCCTAATGCTCATGATTCGAAAAGAAATATTCAGAGACTGTGAGCTTAATATTTGTGAGAGGAAGAGAGGATATGAAATAGGTGTTTTTTTTTCAGTGCCTTAGCATTTGATTATCCACAGAAGGCTTATGTGGTGGCTTTGTATTTACATTAGGCAGTCCTCTAAGTGTTCCAAAGTGCTTTTCTATTATCTTGTAGAACCTCACCTTGCGTTCTCTCTAAAATCTGTGGAGGAAGGCACTTTGCACAGAAGCTTTCACCACATCTCATCATTGGCCTTCTTCATCGACATATGCAAATAGGCTCTGCTGGATTACACTGTGGGTCAGGGGCACCTGCTTGCTTTACAAGCGGGAGCAGTGGGGATGCCAAAAGATTGCTCGACTTGCCCAAGGTCACCAGATTCCAAGGATTAAAATGCAAGTGTTTGACATTCCCACTGGGGTCCCTTTTCTACTACCCCCTGCTGCCTTTTGCTTCCTTAAATTAGTATCTGTAGACTTTGAGAATCCGGCTTAGAAGGGAAGCGCATTTTCGATTCCCTAGTTAGCTGAGAGAAAGAACAGCTCACACCAATACTTAACCACCCAGAGTAGACCAAGGTTGGAGCGCCGGGTGAGTGCCGCGAGAGGACACCCGCCCTTTGCGCGTGTGGCACGGAAAGCAGGAGTGGGTCCAGGAGGGGGACAGGCCAGCCAGCCAGCTCTCAGCATCTCCTAGGTCCCAGGCAGATCTTCCCAGTGCAGATTCCATATTTGCTTTGTGTTGTAGAGACCCCAAGACATCAGTGGTGGTATTTAACTGCTGTTTAAAAATGTCAAACAAAATAGGCACAGTGTTTTGGTTTTTCCTACCACTGTTTCTTTCTATGAAATTGTGAATATTTTAGATTTTTAATTAAAAAATATCAGACTTTATGGGCACCTGGGTGGCTCAGTCATTAAGCGTCTGCCTTCGGCTCAGGTCATGATCCCAGGGTCCTAGGATCAAGCCCCGCATCGGGCTCCCTGCTCAGCAGGAAGCCTGCTTCTCCCTCTCCCACTCCCCCTGCTTGTGTTCCCTCTCTCTGTATCTCTCTCTGTCAAATAAATAAAATCTTTAAAAAAAAAAATCAGACTTTAGTGTTGGCTCTTGTTTATTAGTTAACAGAAAAATTAACAGATAAGTATTATATATATATTAAACAGTTTTCAAACACTGAGTCTTGTCATAGTAATGAGTCACCAGTTCGGTTTGGTAGGTTGCAATTAGCACTTAAAAAACAATAAAATAGAAAATATCAGAGTGCCTTGTACTTAGTAACAGTAAATATCATATATTATTGTAAAATATCATTCTTAGGATGGGTCCCGGTTAAGAAAATTTTGAAAAATGCTGTTCTCATGTTTGGGAGGATTATTTGGAGAATGGGCTATGAGATTAGTCTCGTCGCTGCATTTCAGCCTGATCATGGCAGTGTTAGTTGGTCTTCTTTTGATATAAAACCTTCATTATTCATTCATTCACTCAACAAATACATTTTGAACACCCAGTGTATGCGAGGCACTGTTCTAAATGCTGGTATGCGCGGGCTATAGCAATTTACTTACAAAGCAATTCGTCTTCTTTTCAGAGAACACACTGTATCAGTTTGTGTATAAGGTTTAGCTGTAGATAACAGAAAACTCCCTTTTGAGTTCCTTTTTTTATTCCATACACCAGTTCTGTTCACACCTTACTGGCCAAGACAGGTACAGCCATACCTAGATGCAAAGGTAGGATGGAACTGTAGTTTTTTAGCCAGAGAGTTAAGGTTCATTCCCAAGTAAGAAAGGGAGACTGATACTGGAGGGGAGGGCAATTAGAAGTGACTGCCACAAACCTCCAAGTTTCTTTCCTTATTTCTTTTTTTTTAAGATTTTATTTATTAGAGAGAGAGAGAGAGAGCATGTGCAAGAGGGGGAGGGTCAGAGGGAGAAGCAGACTCCCTGCCGAGCAGGGAGCCTGATGCGGGACTCGATCCCAGGACCCTGAGATCATGACCTGAGCCGAAGGCAGACGCTTAACCGACTGAGCCACCCAGGCGCCCTCCAGGTTTCTTATATGTTAACAAAATTCCGTTTCTGTGGGTGGGAACCTGGAACTTTCTGTCATTCTTCCGTGGGCAGCTGTGCGGCCACACCTGTTGTACATTGCAGAAGTATGCCCTGCTGAGGGGCCAAGAGGGGAGATGGAGTTGGAGAAAGAAGCCAGAAGTTAGGAGACTAAACTGTATTCATTGTCTCCCACACAGTCAGCTTTTCAGAGTCTGAATCAGTTGTAAGATACTATAAAACCTCCTCCTCTCCCACATCTCTGTGGTACTTCATGTCACTTCTCTGCCACAGTAGAAGAGAATTAGGGTTATAAATTAAGCTTACGTTTACTTTGGATTTGAAATGGGAAATTAGATTTCTTTCTTCCTTTTGAGCTTCAACAAGTGCACAAGGGAGATAATGCTGTCCTGGAGGGCTCAGCGCTTAAGCATCGGAATTACAGAAAGATAGGAAGGGTCCCACCCTCCCGACACAGGGAACCGCACAAAGCCCCGCCCTATCTGAGGCAGCCAGGTGGTATCGGTGTTGGAAACTGTTGTGGAGAGGGGAGGGAGGGTCTGGTCTGAAAGTTGGTGTGAATCTTCTATTCTTTCCCTGCACCCTCCTAGGAGCACATTAAACATTTATCAGCAACAAATGCCCTGCCAAGTGTTTCTCCAATTGTCGTAAGAAAACCAAAAAGGAAGGGAAACAGAAAGGAGGTTTACCGTTTGTGTATTTTACCTTCTTGGCCTACTTTTCTTTTGCCTCACACTAACTTTTTTCCTGCTCTCCCTCGCCCCCCATGTTGATGTCTAACTTGGGTTTCAGGGGAGGTAGGGACAGAATCCCTCTGACAGGGCGCGCACCCCTGTGCGCCCTCTTACCCTGTGATTAGCCAGCGCCAGGTCACGAGCAGGCTGGGGATAACAGAGAAAAAGGACCAGAAGGACTAGAATGATTGAATTCATTTGGGCAGACACCTGTGCATTTTCTCAGTCTTGCATTGTGTTGAAGAGTTTCCATCTCATGGAAACTAAGCCGGGAGTGAAATCTGTCTATTGTCATCAGGGCTTGCCTTTGTTTATAGTCTTTAGTGTCTAGGAAAATTGGTCTGTGTATAAAACTGCAGGCCCAATAATACCTTTAACCCAGCAGGCAGACTGAATGAGGAGGGAGGTGGCAGACCTTCTTATAATTGTTCTCAAATACTTCATTCTAAATAAGCTGCTGATTGAGACTCGGGCCCATGAACCATTTCCCCTCTGCTATTGGGTTTTAAAGTCAGTCTCATCAGAATTCAATGGGACTGTCTTATTAATCAGGAAGAGAAATTAGGGGGAAAACCGAGGAAGCATTTCTTTTTTTCCCCCAGTAGATCACTTTTCAAGGTTGCTGTAATTCAAGAGCATGGCATGAGTTGGGCTCTGTATTTTCAATGAAATGTTATTCGCAATAAAGGGAAACTGTTCTCTTCTTTTCACGTATTATCAAATGAATCTAACCACCTTGCTAATGAAGGCATCCCCAACGTGGGCTGTAAAAACCGTGTGTTTTTATTAGTAACAGGGCTGCTGATTTCCATCTCGACACATTTATTGATTACCCTTTGAGTCCCTGCCCGTGTACCAGGTGCTTTGAGAATTCACCCTGTAGGTCAGACACGGTCGTTTCTGCAGTGAGCGTGCAATCCTAAAGGATGGGAGAAATTGCGTTCAGAAAACTGAGAAAGGAAATGGACTTAGCCTAGAAGACAGGAGGCTAAGGGTTTAACAAGAATCCCAGAATAGGAAGGACAGTCGAGTTTGGGAGGTGGCATTTTCCTCTCGCCCCTTCTTTGTGTGAGCACGGGGTGAGGCACACTTGAAATGACAGGGGGTGGAGTCTCCCTCTACAGTGAGGAATGCTTTCCGGTTGGAAAGACCTGAGCTGCGCTGCCAAAGGAGGCGGGGGTCTGTCGGAGTCCAGAAGAGGGGAGAGTGGCTCTCTGTGTTTGGCTGCCCAGCAGCACAGCCCCTTCCTTTCTGAGCCCGCTTCTCCAGCCTCCCTTGGCGTCCGGCAGCGCACCCAGGGCCCTTTCGTTCAGGAGGTGCCCTTGTGCTCGGGTGGCATCCATTCTCATGAGGTTGTGCGGACTCCGAGAGCCGGAGCAATATGCTGGGGAGAGTCCTTCCTTACCCAGGAGGTGCTCGGAGACTGACCAGTGACGGTGATGTGGTTTTATGGTTGCTCAGACTGCAACCGAGAGGAATCTTTCTGAAACAACTAGTAAATAGTCAAGGGACGGATGGAGCGATCTTGGGGAGACTCTTCAGATCTTTGCTTCTGAGCAGAAACCCCCCAGAGTTTCTCCGTTAACTCGGACCTCAGAACCAAACTCTGAAATAGTAGAAAATACGTGTCTTATGTGATACTTGAAGTACTTCAGGAACCAAATTCTACTGGACGAGATTCAAATGTAACGGCTCATAGGTTGAATAGAACTCTGGTAAGTTCTATTATAATGAAGTAGTAGGGTACAAATTACACACACAGCATAGGAAGGGAGGTTTTAGAAATAATTTGCTGACTGCTCCTTGGAGAGGTTTATGATAGGCAAGAGGAAATGTATTACATTTAATGAATTAATAAATATTTAATTGATTTAATATATTTAATGTGTTACAGATACTTTGAAGAAAGAATAAAGGGGAGACACTGGCTTTATTTTTTAACATTTTTCCTTAAAATGTGTAGCTGATGTCATGGTGGCCGTCATTTTGTTTATTTATTTTCTTTATTGTTATTATTTTTAAAGATTTTATTTATTTATTTGACACAGAGAGAGACACAGCGAGAGAGGGAACACAAGCAGGGGGAGCGGGAGAGGGAGAAGCAGGCTTCCCGCAGAGCAGGGAGCCCGATGCGGGGCTCCATCCCAGGACCCTGGGATCATGACCTGAGCGGAAGACAGACCCTTAACGACTGAGCCACCCAGGCGCCCCTGTGGCCGTCATTTTAATGTCTTCCTTCCTCAAGTATTTTAAGAATAAGTAGCCAGACGTCCTGACTTTGGATGTCACCTCTGTTTACCTCCCCAGCCTGCCTGTGGCAGAGTCAGCGAAGGGTGTGGCCTAGAGGTCGAGGAGCAGAAGGGAGGCGGGAGGGGCCGGGAGGGAGGGGGCCTGACTCATCCACTGCAGACTCTTTGCAGACTTGGAATAACTGAGCGTCTTCTGTCCTGAATTTTTGGCCGAAACAGTGGGGCTGCTCGCTGAGAACCAGGGTGTCTGTCTTCCCTTCTGTACTTGTGTGTTCTTCGTGCTCTGTGTCCTTGGAGGGAAGAAGCTGGCTGTGGAGGGCGCACCCCGCTGCTGCCCTTGGCTGCCTGGCCACCGGCTTGGATGGCAGCCCCAGGCAGGTCTTAGCCAGTGTTCCCTGTTCCACGCGATCCAGCCTCATCGTTCCCTTCCTCCCTGCTGCTTTAAGTGGGCAGGGTTCAGCTGGGTCTCACCGTTCCCTCACCCTCCAGTGAGAGCCACTGAGGCTGAGGGCTCACAGACGACCTGGGTGAGCCCCTGCTTAGCTAGTTTTCTCCCTACCTCGAAGGAGATGCCAAGAAAAGGTGGCTTCTAACTTGGAGAGGCTGCAACAGTCACCTGACCCCACTCCCTGCCACCTGCCTAAGCGACAGAAGGTAGGACCCATCTGTTTGTTCCACTGTGACTGGATCACAGAAAAACAATTAGCAGGTGGGAAATTTGTTTTTCAGGACACACACATAAACCTGCCATTACGGGGAGGACTCTGGTGCTAATTTAGCTGCAGATGGAACTGCCCAACTCGAGCTGATTACCGAAAGGTCAGAATGTCTATATGCTCCATTTCACTCCTACGCTAGGCATTAAGTTAATGAGCTGCCATGATGGTGGCCGTGATTCCTGGGCTTGGGTCTGGCCTCCGTTTCCGAGAGAGTTTTGAATTACAGAAGCAGAACCTGACACATGGTGTCAACTCCTCCCTTCCTACCCATCCCCTTTTTAAAGGAAAACAAACTCGGTTTTGTCCCATTTCTGGAGAAGCTTGAGATACTGATTAAAAAAAAAAGCGTGCAGTTAGAGCTCTTAGGCTGAGATAGAAAGGAGTGGATTGACCATGAATTCGGTTGCTGTCCTGTTGGGAGCCCTGATCCTGCCTGTACATACACACACTGCTTCCAGACTCAGACCACGCTGGGTCGGAGCCTGGAGTGTGGGATTGGTGCCGGGAACCAGGGTGAGGGGATGGCAGACAGGCTTGTGGGTTCGTTTGGTTATTGCCGTGTGCTGGAGTGCTTTTCAGATGTTTCTGACCGTAATGCACAGCCAGAAATTTATCTTATGCTTTTGAGCGTGTGTTTGTATTTTTTACTGACTAGATAACGAGGCACATGCATATGTAATATATCGCATTACATATAGTTTGAACAAAACAGACACACAGAAGTTTCCCAAAACAGTACCTACTCCATGCAGCGTACCCTAATATTTTCGGTTTGAATCTGGTCTACACCAGGGGTGAACCAATACATTGGTTTCACTCTCCACTTTCGGATGTCAGACTCTAGTTTGAAAACACCAGTTTAAGGGACTGGTGAAGGCGCTCGACGTGAAGGGGGACCCAGGTGAGGGCTAGTGGAGGGTGGAGAAGGTAGGTGAAGTAAGGGGTTGATTTCAAAGGATCGACTCAACCGGTCTTGATAGAAGTCGAATTAAGTCCCCGATTCAGGGCTCACATTCTATTCTAGAACTGGGGCTGGAAAGTTACTCACAGAAGGGTAGCTTGCCAGATATGTTGTTTAGGTTCATGCTTGTGGTTTATCTTGTCAAAGATAATTATTTGTTTGTGGGCAGGAGTTTTCCTTAGGTTATTGCTGTCATTATGGTCTGCCTTTAGTTAGAATTAACATTCCTAGGCTTGCGTACTAAATTTTATAAATATAATTAAATTTTATTGTGTCTTATATGATAGTAAGGTAGAACCTCATTTATTAATTCTACTAGTATTTCTACCTAAATTTGTAGCTACCTGCAATTCCTTGCAGAACAAGAGAAATGGATACTGACAGTCATCTGTAAGGCGAAAGGTCTCAGGTACACCAACAACTGATTGTCCTTCATAGTTGGACCACGAAGAGGATGCTGCTGTCCTGTTGGGCGAATACTTCCGTTTTGGAGTATGAGTGGCAGCTTTGGTTTTGCATTCCACGCGGCAGAGCTTCTTTCCCCTGGTGGTTCAGCATTAGCTTTCCAGCGATCATACTTAGGCTCTGGTCTCATCCTCGTTAAGGAGGTTGCCTCTTTGGAGGATTAAAGGAAGATTCTGAAAAGTAAGATAATGGGGCAGGAAAAGATTTTCTGGGATAAAAGGCTTCTGAGGGCTCCTCGAATATAGAGGAGGGAAGAGACAGAAAGAGAAGGGAACCAGATTTTCTTGGCCTGGGTATTAGTTTAAGATGAGGGTGACCTTGATTTATAAAGAGGTTGTAAGTCGATGCTTAATAGAATTGGGTTTTTGGTATTTATACCACATTATGTAAATGCTGCCCCTCCAAGTGTTTTTCTTAAATCCTCTTAGCTTATAAATGACAGCTTTGATTGCTAAAAATAATAATAATAATAATAATAATAATAATAATAATAATAATAATAATAAAATCTTTCATTTATCCAGCCTAAGAGTAGTAAACAATAGATGCTTACTGCCCTGCTTTCATGTCAGCCCCCAAAGACTGAGACTTCTGAAGGGTTTGTTGCTGTGCTTTTGAGCTTATTAAGGTCATGTGTAACTTAAGGGGGAAGAGCTGGTGGTGAATTATTGGTGCAAAGGCAGCGCGTGGAATTCTGCAGGACGTGTCAGCTCAGCGGTGCTCAGTAAGGTTGAAAATGCAGTACTGCAGAAACTGCATGCGTGCATGGCCCATTCGAAATGCCTAGTGGTACTTTCCCCCTAGCCATCAGGATTGTTAGGGAATTAGACTTCTGCTGCGTGACTTTGGATTCAGTTTCTGCTACAGGACCCCGAGATTGCAGCAGCGGAATGGCTGCGAGCTAAGGGAGCTGTATGTTTGGTGGTGTTGTCAATCGTTTCCCCTTTAGCTATAGTTGGTGACATCCGTTATTCTGTACGTTTTTATAAAAAAAAAGTCCCCACTCAGAACAGAGGGCCAGAGAGAAGAATTAAAAAGTAAGCTCCACTCTGGCAAATGTAAATCGCTAGGACCTTGGGGGCTATCACTTATTCAGGAAATGTTACATTCAGCACCTTCTCTGTGCCAGACCCCGTGCGTTGCCCTAGAGCACAACACGAACAGTAGCGTATGTCGCGGGACAGCATTAGGAGTGCCGCGGGCGTGGGACTGGAGAAGGCCGGGAGACGCAAGGATGGAAGCAGTGTACATACACACACTGCTTCCAGACTCAGACCACGCTGGGTCGGAGCCTGGAGTGTGCGGCAGGCGCAGGGGCAGCCTGTGAGAAGCACTCTTCTCGAGGCCATTTATTTGCCAAGTGGTTGAGGCTTACCTGTTTCCTTTGTTTTATTTGGGCCACAGCGAGCTCTGTAAAGTTGGTCAGATGACACAGCGGTGTGTTGAATGTTTTGAGGGCTCGAAGCAGGGGCGCTGAGCTGGACGGGGAGAGTGTTTGCACTCTGATGCGTGCATGCCAGGGGTGAGCTGCCAACCCCGAGAGGCTGAGTTCCCATGTATTGTGTAGGCATGCCTTGCTTAGCATAAAGAAAATGGACAAAACTGATCTGGTCGTTTCTTATCCACCTGTACCTCCTCTATCTGGAACATACCTAAGGCCCAAGAAATGTGTAAAAATAATTTAAGGCCTTTATGTACAGATGCACCCACAGGGTGCCTGTCTATACCTATAGAGCAGATTTGGAGATCTGATTTCTAAACTGATGTGTGGATTCTTTTTTTTCTTTTTAATGTTACGTTAGTCACCGTACAGTACATCAGTAGTCTTTGATGTAGTGATCCATGATTCATTGTTTGCGTATAACACCCAGTGCTCATTGCAACACGTGCCCTCCTTAATACCCCTTCAGCAGACAAATGGATAAAGAAGATGTGGTCCATTATTACTCAGCCATCAGAAAGGATGAATACCCACCATTTGCACTGACATGGATGGAACTGGAGGGGATTATGTTCACTGAAATAAGTCAAGCAGAGAAAGACAATTATCATATGGTTTCACTTGTATGTGGAACATAGGAATAGCATGGAGGACATTAGGGGAAGGAAGGGAAAACTGAAGGGGGGAAATCGGAGGGGGAGATGAACCATGAGAGACTATGGACTCTGGGATGGGTTAGCCTGGTGATTTGTGGATTCTGAAGGCAGAAAATTACAAAGAGAAGAGGAGTATGTTATAAAAGGAGTGACCAGTCACAGTATGATAATATGATAGTTAACACTTTGAAAGGAAGGAAGAAAGAAGTGAAAAACTGGAAAACAGAAGATGTAATCACTCAAAAAGCATCACCATCTGTTTCACTTAGCATCAAGTGCATTAGACTCAGGGCAGAGGAGATTTCCAAGATTTCTAGGGGATACAGTTGGAATCTGAGATTGGAGCTGTTGCCCTGGTGATTTTCATGCCTCCCAGGTTGGGTATTTCTCTTCTACAGACAGTAAGGCCATGGATGACCCCTGTTCATCAAGAGGTGTTGTATTTGCTTTTAGGAAGACAAAGAATTATATATGAGTTCTGAAAATAATCCCTATCAAAATGCTTAAAATTTGAAAGATTTAAGTACCAAATCCTCGGCACTTCGAAAAACCGGACTCTTGAGAGTCTTCTCTTCCCTGAAAGACTCATATTTTACTGCATAGGAAATTCGCACCACGTAGACAATACTCATTTGTATTATTAAAAAAAAAAAAGTCAGTTACCTTATAAGCGGTAAACTCTTATTGCACTTTATAAATAACACTTTATGTATGTTATACAAATTTGACTTGCAGTTTTCCAGAAACCTATCTAAACATCTGCAGTACTTTGTGTCTGTCCCTCTTATTTGCCACTTATGAGGTCATTATTTCGCTTATTAGATTCTATATCTGAACCCATCTCCCTGCACAGAAAAAGTGTTCTTACGTTTTCTAGCTCCTGTACATAGCAGGTCCAATAAATATTGCTTGGACACCTACTAAGGACACAGTTATACTGGGCTTTCTAATTAATCCTTTACCGCCCATGTAGATACTTCCCATTATCTCTTTCTCCCCTTTGTGGTTACACACTCAGCTCTTTATGGTGTTTGAACTACATTTGATGATTAGAGTCGTCAGAACACTTGAATTGCTTTTTTATGTCTTTGCCTTTCCCTTACTGAATTAAAGGGCGGAAGCAGCATGAGGCATTATGGGATGTGAATAGGTGAGAGGCTTCAGATGCGGCTCTGAAGCGGGCTCTGGGGGTTGGCATGTCCTTGCCTTGATGGGGTCACTGCGGTGAGGCAGGGGCCTTGGGGGAGGCGTTTGTCACAGCACGGAGAGGATGCTCACCTGTGCCCACTGTGTCGTTGGTCCCAGGTGACTGTGGAGGAGGTCATGACCACAACGGCGTATCTGGACCTCTTCCTGCGTAGCATCTCTGAACCAGCGCTACTTGAGATCTTCCTCCGTTTTATCCTCTTGCACCAGCACGAGAATGTCCACATCCTAGATACTCTCACGAGCCGAATCAACACCCCATTTCGGGTAAGGAGAGCCCCAGAGGAAGGGGCTTTAATAACTCAGAACGAATTTCAGGAGAGTTTGTTTTGGGAATAAATGAGGAATATTCTTTTTTCTACTCCCCCCCCCCCTTTTTTCTTGTAGCTGTTATTATTTTGACACCATTCTGAATTCCGTTGACCAGGTTTTAAGTCCATCTTGCCCAGAAGACAGACTAGCACTTTCTCTCCCTGGGGCAAAAAATTTGTCTGATGATATGATAAAGAGCTTACCCTCAAAAGCGCACAATGATTTTATAATACACCTTTGGGTATCTTCCCTGTTTGGCTGCTTATCTTTCATTTTTGGAAATTAGAGGTTGAAAGAATTCTTGTTTTTGACTGAACTTGGAAAAGTATATTGTCACACCCTCGGGACTACTGGAAATGGAACCAAGGAGCATGTTTGCCTCAAAGCCAAGACACGAGCCAAGAGGAGCTGAGGCGGGGGGCTAAGAATTCTAGGTGGGGAGCTGGCCGGGGCATATGCAATTTTCTGTCAGCCCTGTCTCGTAAATAACCAGTGTCGTGTTTGAAAATAACTTGGGGGAACAAGTGCCAGGCAGGAGATCGTGTGTGTGTGTGTGTGTGTGTGCGTGCGTGCTTTGGAGAATCGCAGGGGCACATTTACGTGGATCTTTAAAAGTCGGAAATAAGAGCATAGGCATTTTGTAGGAGGGTAATTCTGCGTAACGGCATAATTCTAGGCATAGGCTTCCTAGTCAAATCCTGTAGGAGAACTAAAAGTCTTAACACACATTCTTTCTGGCAGCACCATGTTTTTATCAAAGCTGCTAAAAAAAAGAGGCCATTTTATTTTGTAATTCTGATTTACTTTCCATCTGTGGGGAGTAGAGCTATCCTTCCGGTATCTGAAATAGAATGTGTGTTTATTGCTTCCCAGCTCTGTGTGGTGTCCCTGGCATTATTTAGAACTCTCATCGGTTTACATTGTGAAGATGTGATGTTACAACTAGTTCTAAGGTGAGTTGTCATCTTTTGTTCTCTGTAAAGGAAAACTCAAATCTATACTATTGCTATTATATTTTCCTTGGGGCAATGTAAACTCAATAGGGGCCATGCTTCTAAGGAAAAAAATTATCAAGGCTATCAGCCTAATTTCGGTATTATTCCCCAAGGTTAATTTTAGTTTTACTCTTAAGAATTTTTAGGAGGCTGAATACGTTGTATTATAAAATATGCTCCTGGAAATAATAGGCAGTTTGGAAATTTACAGATTCCGAAAGCTCCTCTGCTCTGGGCTGAATGTCCTTCTCCTGAAGTACATGTTTAGGGGCGTGTGGTATTGGAAACAACTTTCTCAAATATGAAATGCTCTTGATATATAACCTCTCCGACTCTTGCTCTCCTGATGGTACACCTGCAGCGTGCACTCTCTGACCTCTGAGTGTATTTCAATTAAATTCAGTAAATATTTGATGAGTACTTCCTGGGTACAATTCAGAGGAGAGTAGGGCATGGGGTGGACAGACTGGAAAGGACTTATAAACAAGGTAGAAAAGGTACGACCCCCCGAAGTTCAGGGGAGAAAGGTTTTGGCAAGTGACTGGTATTTGAGGACAGGTGTCAGGAATCAAAGTGGACAGCTCTTGGGATGATGCTGATTTGGTCATTAGGCAGGGGGCCTCAAGAACGCTGAATCCTGCCTTGGCCCAGCTCTGCCTCTCCTTCTGGGGTCCCCCGGGGAAGCAGCTGCTTTTGTAAAGGAGGAGGGGGAGAGTTGGCTGGGGTGTGTGCCTCCTACCTCCCCCTCTGGTGGTAGGGGAGCCAGAAGGAGAAAGCCAACCAGGGTTGCCTGGCACACCCGCCCTCCCACCCCCCGCCCTAATGGATGTTCTGACCCTTCCTTTGACCCCTCCTTGGGAATAAGGGCAGAAGAAGCCTAGGGCAGGGGAAAAGGGAGGAGACTTGGACTGCCCCTGGTCACCACTGGATTTTGACACAGTGTGAGTAGAATTATTGAGGAGATGGCATTTCAAGTGAATGCGACAGCATTTCCAGCATTCTAGCTGTGGGAAAGTAGGGGGATGGCGAGGTGATGGTGGGTACAGGGGCCTCACCCAGGAACACGTCAGAAATGCAGATGCTTGGGCGCCTGGGTGGCTCAGATGGTTAAGAGTCTGCCTTCGGCTCAGGTCATAGTCCCAGGGTTCTGGGATCGAGCCCCACATCGGGCTCCCTGCTTGGCGGGAAGCCTGCTTCTCCCTCTGCCTGCCTCTCTGTCTCTTATGAATAAATAAATAAAATCTTAAAAAAAAAAAAGAAATGCTGATGCTTGGCCTCCTCCTAGATGTGTCAGCTCAGACTCTGGGGGTGGGTGGGGCCCAGTGAGCTGTGCTTTGACGAACTCTCCAGGGGATTCTGTGCCTGGCTAATGTTGAGAACCACTGGTTTAAGGAAGGCTGCAGTGCAGCGAGAGCATTCTGCAATGCTGGAGTGATTAAAAAAAGCCGGGCTGGGAAACGTGGTGGTGGCGTCATGGTGGAGGCCTTACAGAGTTGCCTTTTTGTGGGCGAGCATCCCCTGTGCATTTTCTCAGTGTGAAAAGAGTTTTGGGGCTTTCTAGGGGTTTAGAGTAGGTCATCAGTAACTGATCTTAAGACATTGGCAAAAACCAAATCTAATCACGAAGAGAGAGCCTCAGTAGTCTGGCTAGGACATTTGAGGTAGAACGTCCCATCCAGAAGGATTGCTTTAGCCTCCCATCAAGTCTGTGCTGACATGACAGATGCATTAGCAAGGCCTGAACGTAATCCGTCATGGAGACTTGTTAAAGCCCTTTTTTATTGCCAAAAACCAGACTTTGCCTCCAGCAAGGGGTAAAACCTGATCATATTTAAATGTTAAATTCTTAACCACTGCTTCTTGGGCGGCATGAAACGCAGCCGTCTTTCCAGCATCCCAGGAAGCCCGCAGAGCTTCTCCCCTCTGAGCCGCCATGTCCGCTTGAGCCTGGCTGCTGGCAGCTGGCCGTTCAGGGCCCTCCGCACGGGGATCGAACACCCCTCGCCTTTTGTCTACGCATGGAGTGGTGCTCATTGTGTTCCGAACTGTCCTCGAAGATTGCACTGGCTTCTTTTTGAGGCCCAGGCATGTACCACATGAAGGGGAAGAAATCGGCTCGTGGTTGCGACATTTCCGTGTCTGGGTCAGGGCTAGTCATGTCCAGGGCGTAGAGTTCTGCATGGGGTCGTGGAAGACCTGTCCCACGTAACCACCTGCTCTTAGGCTCTCTGAGCCCGAGTACCTTCCTTGCTTCTTTAACTGAGGATGATGGTGATGATGTAATGATGACCGTGGCCCTTGATTTAATATTTTATTTCCTTTTTTTTAAAAAGATTTTATTTATTTATTTGACAGATAGCGAGAGAGGGAACACCAGCAGGGGGAGTGGGAGAGGGAGAAGCAGGCTTCCTGCCGAGCAGGGAGCCCGATGCGGGGCTCGATCCCAGGACCCCGGGAAAATGACCTGAGCTGAAGGCAGATGCCTAACGACTGAGCCACCCCAGGCACCCCTAATATTTTATTTCTAATTCCGCCTCGCTGCCTGAGGGAGTTGACGAGGGGAGCGGATGAGGGGATGTACGTGGGAGTCAGGCACGTGGCGGCCTCGAGGGAAGCCTCAGCTTCCTGGTCTCTGTCCTCTCAACAGCGGCCTCTTTCCCCTCTCACGTTTTGAAGTATTTTTAATTGTTGTAACATACACATAACGGAAGATTTACCAGCGTCGCCGTACAGTTCAGTGGCATTAAGTACATCCACATGGTGGCGCGGCCGTTGCTACCATCCATCTCCTGCTCCCGGGCACCCTGCCACGCAAACACCCTGTACCCAGGACACACTCACCGGTTCTCCCTCCTCCTGCCCCTGGAGGCCGCTCTTTGCTCTTCCACTTTCTGTCTCTGTGTTCTGTTGTGAACAATGCTGCTGTGAACGTAAGAGTGCACGTACCTCTCTTCAGCGCCTGCTTTCGGTTCTTGTAGGTGAGTTGCCCCGAAGTGGGATTGCTGGATCATATGGTAATTCTACTTGAAATCGTTTCTGTTTTCCATAATAGCGGCACCATTTTACGTGCCCACCAACAGCGCGCCAGGGCTCCAGTTCCTCCATATCCTTGCCAACACTTGTTATTTTCCGCCCAAGAAATGGTGTTTTAATAATCAAGCAAAAATGACAGGCAGATTTGTAGAACCAACTAGAGCTCTTAGAAATAAAAACTAAATATTACAATGAAGAATCAAGGGTTTGGGTAAATAGCGTGTTTTAAGACACAAATTAAGAGAGAATTAGTGAGGAGTTGGATTGAAGAAGTTACTAAATTTGCAGCAGAAAGAGATAAAGAGATTAAAAAATGAGGACAAGGCTATGACAATGGCGGTTAATCTGATAAAGGGTGACGTATCCCATTAGAGCGAGAGTGATCTGCTGGCTCGACTTGACCTATTCTGGTTTTCGAATTTCTATCTCAGAATAAGGTGTTTGGGAGAATCAGTTGTGGTGGTATCTGTGAAAAATGTTTTGAAACACTGTAAAGTACTACACAAATTTAAAGGAGGAGAATTCCCTGGAAAATACATTTTAAACTAATGCAAACATTGTCTTTTCTGATATAGAATCTGTACAGAAGCACGGACAGTGAAAAATCCTTATTCTTCTAGTCATTTAAACTTTATCTGAAGGGACATAAAAAACCAGATTTATAGTTGTTGCCACTTTCTGTTGTTGCCACTGTGGTGGTTCAAATGTATATGACAGACTCGTAGATCTGGAGACAGCAGAGCAGTCAAGATTCTGTGAATCTCATTTAATGAGGCTATTTGTTAGGTGATAAATAGTAAGGATATGTCAATTTTTGTTGCAATCCAAATACTCTTAAATACTGACATTTCAAAGTGATAATCCGTTTGCAACTGATATGTTTCTTTCAGTTAGCATAATATCAGGAAATGTAAGTTGAAATAAGGTACCCCAAAGGAGAGGCTATTTTGGTGAGTGAAAGCCAAGGAGAAGCTGTCCACCTCCGTGGATGCGATGTACAATAGGCCAAAGGCAGGCAGGAGATGCTGATAAGCAGGGAAGTGACAGATCACCCCATGTTCCTGGCACTTGCCAGTTTAAGCAAAAACAATTTTTTGAAGATTTTTTTTTTTTTTTTTTGTTAAAGATTTTATTTATTTATCTGAGACAGAGAGAATGAGAGAGACAGAGAGCACATGAGAGGGGGGAGGGTCAGAGGGAGAAGCAGGCTCCCCGCCGAGCAGGGAGCCCGATGCGGGACTCGATCCAGGGACTCCAGGATCATGACCTGAGCCGAAGACAGTCGCTTAACCAACTGAGCCACCCAGGCGCCCTGAAGATTTTATTTAATTATTTTGAGAGAGAGAGAGAGTGAGATCCAGCATGCGTTGGGGGGGAGGGGTAGAAGGAGAGAGAGAATCTCAAGCAGACTCCACGCTGAGCTCTGAGCCCAAAGCGGGGCTCCATCTCACAACCATGAGATCATGACCTGAGCTGAAATCGCGTCAGATGCTTAGCCCAATGAGCCACCCAGGCGCCCCTAGGCAAAATTTAATTGCTTAGTACTCTGAATGCCATTTCTGAATATTCTGGTAGGGCATTTTTTTTTTTCCCCCAGAAGTGCTGGTCCATTGTCAGGTTTTTTAATTGCATTGCCTGTTGTGTTCAGATAGAGGATGTTTTGCTCCAAGAGAAGCTGCGTGTCCACTTCAGGCACATTTCCATCTTGCATGGCAGTTAGGTGTCTGGAGGAGAGTGCAAAAAAAAAAAAAAAAAAAAAAAGGCAAAGAAAAAAGGCAAGCCAGCCTAGGGTAAGATGAATAAGAGAAATATGGTCAAAATGTCTTTGAAAAACAATCTTTTGAAATGTACTGATCTTGTTTTGTAGATTTTGGCCTGTCCGGGTATTAGCGAGGTTCTCCCGCCGCTTAGAAGCACCGTGCTTACTTCATTGTACTCACTTCGCTGCTTTGTTTTGCTCGTGTTGCCTGTCAGTGTAGCATGCAGTAGGCAATCCGTGTGCTTCGTTATTGATTGTCTGTCACTGAGTTATTCCAGAAGCGATGATGACGACTTGCTTCAGTGAGTGATATCCAGGAAAACAGACAGTAGGCACAGGGTTGCCGAGCCTTGGTTGGGGAAGTGATGCAAAAAGGGGAGGATAATACGGACAGTATAATTTTTTCCTGCTGTATTGTAGGATGGCTTTGGGTAATCTGGGTATCTAAAGTTAGTTATTCGTTTCTGATTATTATTATTATTATTTTTAAGATTTTATTTATTTATTTGACAGAGAGAAAGATAGAGAGAGCAGGAACACAAGCAGGGGGAGCGGGAGAGCGAGAAGCAGGCTTCCCGCAGAGCAGGGAGCCCGATGCGGGGCTCGATCCCAGGACCCTGGGATCATGACCTGAGCCGAAGGCAGACGCTTAACGACTGAGCCACCCAGGCACCCCGTTTCTGATTATTTTTACTGCTTCCCGAATTTAAACAAAACCCCCGAACAAAGTAAGTATAGTACGAATGAGTAGCTGGCTCGATGACAAACACCTGTATTAAATTCCTGCGTGATGTTTCGGCTGTCGACAGCCACTTCATTTTGATATTTGACACTAGGGCAGCTTAAGGCGTTCATTCTGTTCCTAATCTTTCCCTGTAAACATTGGGAAGACAGAAGGTCAATGCACGCCTTTCCCGCTCTTCCCTCTGGGATAATCCTTCATTACAGAAGGACATTAGAAGTACTGCTTTGCATACAAGGTGGGGTGGGGGTTATCCATTCGAACCGACTCTCCCTTTTCAATTTGATAGGAACCTCTCCTTCAGCCTATAGAGGAATCTCCGGAGTTTATTTGATTTACTCAGAAGAAAAGTCTTAGTTTCTCCTGAAAACCTGTGTTTGCAAAGTTGCAAATTCCCAATAACTCTTTATTCTAATATAATTTCAAGCTACCCACTGGTGATATTTGATAAATAGCTTTATTAGGTTTGATCCAGTGTTCCATTTTAAAAAAATACCTCAAAACAAAGAGTAGAAATCTATGTATATCAACTGAAATCATGAGCTGTGCTTGGTTTGAGCTGTAAGTAGTCACTGAGTTCCTGCAGTATGTGAACGCATTGAAGCGGTTTATTTCTTAAATAATTAATGATCAAAATAAGGAAACAATAAATCCTGTGTCATCTGAGTTTCCCTGGGCCTCACCAGCCTGTGAGAGCAGATCAGTTCATGTCAGCAAGCACACGGTATGTTTCTCCTGATCCTCACCCCTCATGTAAGACCTTGGTCTTAAGGGAGGGGTCTTAACGCGTGGTCACGAACAAGTCTGTCCCCCACTGTCGTTGCCGCAGTGACGTCTGGCATGGCCTCCTCACGCGCAGTTTCTGCTCCACTGGCGTTCAGATACAAGACCCCAAAGCCGGGCCAAGAATTAGCACAGACCTTTCCCATAGTGCCCTCCCCTCTTTCCTTTCTGCTTGTACGACCTTTGATTTCCATGCACTCCAGTTTATGAAAGTAGATGCCACCACCTCAGACAGGCGGGGTCTGTCTGCAGACAGATCATAACAAGATGAGGCTTCAGGTGTGTGGGGGCTGGGTGCCTGAGGGGGCGGGGGCGAGGAGGCTGGGACCCCCTGGCAGAGCACTGGGAGGATGGCTTGGGTTTTTTTGAGACTGGAAGGCGTAAGTGGCAAGGTTGTCATTTCATAGCTTGAGAGTTATCAAGGCCTTTATTGTAAAGCACCATGAAAGGAATTCAGTCTGTTTTCTCCCTTGCCTCGGGCTCTCGCAGTCGGGCAGCTGTTAATCTATACGGGGGTTTTCCTCATTTGGATCGGATAAGCAGGAGATGTGGGAGAGTTGTTTTCAGGCCTCAAGACATACCCTGAAAGGTGTACTTTTCTTTCACCGAATCCTTCATCATAGCTTGTTGTCATTGGTGCCACCTCTTTCTCAAGAGCCAAAAACAGAACCCAAACCATTCTGGTTGATGGAAGATTGCGGTTGTTCGTAGAAGGGCTCCGGGTCTTTGGGAATTGGCTCCTGCACACACGGGACCCTTGCCTCTGGGATGACGCCTCCATCCCGCTTGTTCCGTCTTTGTTTAAAGAAACAGGATAATCTTTCTCCCTGTTCAGAAAGTAAGCCATTTAAGCAAACTTTATTCTACCCGTGAAGCCCACTGATGTGCTCTGAGAGTCAGAAACGTTTGCCCAGATTTTCTTGCCTCTAGGTTCATAGTGATACTAATTTATTTTTGATCACCAACTAAAAGTGTTTTGTGTAAAAGGGGGCCCAGTGCTCCTTGTGAGCCCTTGGCCGCTGTGATATTATAATTTATAATAAGAAATACATATTTGGTCTATGTCCTGTGTCTGGCCTGACAGAGCTCCTTAAACCTTTGGAATTTCCTAAGTGATGAGAGGAACAAAGGTGTGTTTGTTATGTTAATGAGGCCACCCTAGCACCCAACCTGAGGATGGAGGCTGGTTGCCAGCAGACCCAACCATGTGATTAGAGGGTTAGAACTCAGTCCCACTCTCCTGACCTCCAGGGGAGGGGAGAGGGGCTGGAGGTTAAATCAGTCGCCAGTGGTCAGTGATTTAATCAGTCGTGTCTGTAATGAAGCCTTCCTAAAAATCGAAAAGGATTGGGTTCAGAATCTTCTGGGTTGTTGAACACATGGAGATGTGAGGAGAAGGGCACTCTTGGAGAAAGCATGGAAACTCTGAGCCCTTTCCCCTCACCCTTTTCTGTGCATCTCCTCTCTCTGACTCTTCCTGAGCTCTGTCCTTTTCTAATAAACCAGTGATCCCGGAAATAAAATGTTTCTCAGAGTTCCCTGAGCCACTGCAGCATATTAACTGATATCCAGGGAGGTTGTTGGAACCTCCGACTTATAGCGGGTTGGTCAGACTAGGCTTGCGATTGTCATCTGAAGTGTGCGTACGTGGGGGGACAGTCCTGTGGGACTGAACCCTTAACCTGTGGAATCGGACGCTATCTCCAGGTAGATAGGGTCAGAGTTGAGTTGAATTGAAGGACGGCCTGCTGGTGTCTGGAGCATTGCTCGCTTGTCGGTGTGGGGAAACCCTTCCCCCTTTCCGTCACCCCCATGTTGGAACTGGTGACCAGAACACCGTTAGCCACCATATTTTCTCATGGTCAAGGGATAGCAGACCCATTAAGAGAGGAGACGGTTTGTGGAGGTTACAGCACAAAGGACCTTACCTGCTCTGCACAGGGGTGGTTCTGCCAGAAGAAAGAAGCCCTTGACGGGTCTTGAGCTAGGGAGTGAACCCTGGGGTCTGGTCGGGCGGATGGATTGGGAGTGGGAAGAGGACGAGTCCAACCCTGGGCCAGGACTAGTCTGATGGGAATGGGCGTCACAGAGACCGAATGCAGCCCGTGTTGTCCCTTCCAGGTATCTGATCCCCTGCAACCACATGATGCTGAGCCAGAGATGGGCCGTGAAGGAGAGAGACTGCTACTCTGTTTCTGCGGCCAAGCTGCTCGCGCTGACCCCCGTCTGCTGCTCCAGCGGGATCACCCTGACACTTGGCAACCAGGAGAGGGATTTTATTCTCTGGTCAAAGTGTACGCACGATAGTTCAGGTAAAAGGAACTGGCCAGGGCCTGATCTTTAAATGAAAGGATGCCAGATGCCATTCGTCCTCGGGATATGTGTCTCTTCGGGTAGATGGGGAATAATGTTATGTGTCCCATTTCTTTTATGAATGCCTGGGTGGCGGTCTTCTGCTTCGTCCGGAGTTATGGCCACTTGGTAATCAGTGTGCATTGAAATGCCCACCAGTCACCGGGTCAGTGTTCCCAGACCTTTATTTTAACTAGGCTTTCTCTCGCATCTTCAGAGTACAGATACGGAAACATGTACCAGCATGTCTTTTTAAACAAAATTGGGTAGGGGTGTGGAGATGGTTATAGCTAGAGACAGGATTAGCCCTTATTTTAATTTCCAAAATGACTCATTTGTGGTTGCTTGCCTGCCAATAACATATCATTGTACAACTTGAAATTTGTGAGATGGCAGCAATATCTGATTCATTTGATTGATCTACTGAGGGGTGTTTTTTTTAAAGATAAATATTCTATTTTTTTTTTTTTAATTTATTTGCGAGAGAGAGAATGAGAGACAGAGAGCATGAGAGGGAGGAGGGTCAGAGGGAGAAGCAGACTCCCTGCTGAGCAGGGAGCCCGATGCGGGACTCGATCCAGGGACTCCAGGATCATGACCTGAGCCGAAGGCAGTCGCTTAACCAACTGAGCCACCCAGGTGCCCCAATATTCTATTTTTTAAAAATAGGACTTATAGTACATGTGCTGTTTGCCAACTGCAGTTGATCTTATACAAGTAAAATTTAGATGGTCACCTGTATCAGCCCTGGCCCTCGGGCAGGCAGTTGCAACAAGGGGACATTTGTTCATGTTTGGTGGTCAGAAGGCTATTTCAGTTCAGGGAGGTTCTGCCTGACCTGTGACCACTAGGAAAGAGTACAGCCCTGGGATTGACCCCAGTGTTTCCAGTCTGTATTCTGATAACCCCCCCAAACAATGTCATCCTGTCTACCCAGCTACCATCCTGTTAGAGAAAGCATTATTTTGTCTAAGAGCTGGGCTCCTTGGCTAAGAAAATATCAGGGTGTTTGGTGTAACTGTAATTGTTACAAATTAAGGTTGTCATATTGATTCTTTAAAGATACAGCGTCTCATAGAAACTAATAATTTATGTGGCAGGAAAACAAGTTGTATTTTAAAGATATTTTCCAATGAGGTAAACTAGTATGGTTATCTTCTCTTTTCTTTCCCGTAGTCATTTTTTAGAACCTATTTGAAAATTGATGTCTTTTTTATTTACTAAGAAAGTTGTTTCAAGAATGATTCTGGGGCTGACCTTGCTGCAGAATTCCAAATTTAAGTTAAGCAAACGATTGCCGAGTGCCCACAACTTTTGCCACGTTCTTTCCCTGTCATCACATTTAATCCTCTGAAGAAAGTAGTGTTTCCGTTTTACAGATGAAGAAACGTACTCAGAGGATGTGACTTGTCCAGGGTCACACAGCTGATAGGTTCTTCCCACTCTTCTGCTCTGCGGTTGCCTTCCTGTGGATGGGCGCCTAATGGATGAATGGTTGCACAGGCAGGCGGGTAGACAGGTCATGTCATGTCCAATTCTGGCCTGGCCTGGTAGAGATGTAGATGATGAAGAGACAAAGATGCTCGCAAAGGTGTGGCATCGAACGAAGTGAGCACGGAGGTTGACCACCGACAGCCTGTGCTCGGGCCGTGGCCCTGCCACTGACTAGTCAGTCGGGTGACCTTTCGTCTCTGAGCCTCAATTTCTTTGTCTGTAAATGGAGAAGATGCTATCTGCCATAGAGGGCCTTTGGGAGGAGTAGTTAGTGTTGATGAAGCACCTGCCGTGGAAGAAATGGTAGCGTTCTAGGTCTCCTCTGTCTATGCTTCCATACTTCTATGAGGGTAGGGGTTCTGTTCTTAGCATTCCTTCTTCTTCTTCTTTTTTAAGATTATCTATTTATTTAGAGAGAATGTGAGTGGGGGGAGAGAGAGAGAGAGAATCTCAAGCAGACGTGGAGCTCGATCCCAGGACCCTGAGATCATGACCTGAGCTGACATCAAGAGTCGGACGCTTAACCAGCGGAGCCACCGGGCGCCCCCTTAGCGTTCCTTCTTAAAATCTAACCATTTTTTTATGATTCAGAAATCATTTAATCAGAAATGATTAGAACTAAAGTAGCTGGGGAGACAGAATCTTAGCACCCGCATTCACATCCACGTCCACAGCCTGTGTCCCCTCACCTCTTGGAAGCGTACGCAAGGGGCTCATTCTGACTCACTTGTGCCTCCCGTGCAGGGACCGTGGAGCAGCCCCGGGCCGAGGCGTTCTCTCCGTCGGCCTGCATCGTGGAGTATGGCAAAGCCCTGGACATCAGCTACCTGCAGTACCTGTGGGAGGCCCACACCAACATCCTCCGCTGCATGAGGGACTGCCGAGTCTGGTCCGCCCTGTACGACGGAGACTCCCCTGACCCTGAGACCTTTTTCCCGAGTCTGACGGAGCCTAGTGCTCTCACCTCCCCCTGCCCCGTGGTCCGGCTCCCACAGCAACTCCCCAGGAAGACCGGCCCCACGCTGGCTCCCGGGAAGGAGAGGAGCCAGACTGAACTGGAGTGGGACGACAGCTACGACACGGGCATCTCCTCGGGGGCAGACGTGGGCTCCCCCGGGCCTTCCGATGATCTGGAGACTTCGGGCCCGCCGGCGCCAGCTGATCCCCCCAGACACATCCAGGAGATGAAGAAGAACGCCATCCTGCTCTTCAAAGGGTCCTACATCGAAGAGTCTGACTTTCAGGATGATGTGATAGTGTACAGACTGTGTGCCGAGAAGGATGCTGAGGACGCCGGGAATTCCCAGGAGGGAAGCGCAAGGCCCTCCCACCCCGGCCAGACTGAGGATCGGGGTGCCCCCCTGAGCAACGGCCCCCTGCCCAGCCCTCAGCCAGAAACAGATTCAGAGGAGGACGGGGACAGGCACAATTCAGACCCGTTTCAAAATGTATCCAAGGAACCAAAACAAGAAGATGAGCCTGAAGGAGCCCTAGAGTCAAACCCTGAGTTAGCGCCTCCGCTCTCCGAGGCAGAACACAAGTCAGACCTGATGGTCATCAACCCGGGGGGTGAAGATTTCATTGCCCAGTATGACCAGATCATTAAGGAACTGGATTCTGGCACCGAGGGCTTGAGAGAACAGAATTTCCCCGCACCCGATCTCTTGCATCTCCCGAAAGAGCAAGAGGGGAAGGAAGAAGAGAGTGAAGGAGAAAAGGAGGAAGCGGAGGAGGGGAAGAAGGCCCTGGAGGAAGAGGAGGAGGACGACGACGACTTTGATTCTTTTATAGCAGAAACCCCCACTGTTGATACCGTGCCATCCCCATTTGGGGCGAGAGATGAGGCTGCCTTTGCCAGTCACCATCCTGTGAGGACTCAGAGCACCCCTTTCACAGGTGATGATCTCGAATTGCTTTCTGATTTCTGCTTTTTGAAAGTATGTATTGCGGCAGGAAAGTGAGGTAGGGGGAGGGAAGGAGCATTATCAATTTACCTAACAGAGGGGGGTCAAAGTATTTCTGTGAAGAGCAGAGAGGGGTGGTTTCATTTTCATTTTATTTTATCTTGTCGTTCTAGCAATCTTTTTTTTCTTTCCTCCAGCCAATCAGAGGATATACTGCACAGTTGAGTGACTACTTCCCTTGATCCGTGTGTGATAAACTAATAGGACCGATGAAACCACACAAAAAAATCCAGTCTCATTAGTAGTTAATAGCCTCATTTCCTTTAGTTTAATTACTTTTTCTCCACAGCATGTGTTTTTAGGTGTACTGAAAAGATTATGGTTTCCCCCACTAGAAGGCACAGGTGTTGGATTGTTCTCTGCACTTCCCCAGCACCTGAACGGGGAACAGAGCGCACAGTAGGTGCTCAGAATACCCGCTGAATAACTAGCTGTGTGCACACGTTGGAGACCGTCGGAGTTAGTTACACCTTTGCTTGGGAGCTCATTTCAGATCATCTCAAAACCTTTATCCAAAAGTAAGCAGACTAGACCCCACATAAACCTGTAACTCTGCCAGAGAATGGGTGTGTCCAGTGATACACCCCTAACAACAGGGGGCACTCATATAAGAGCCGAGGGGGTAGGATAGGGTATCAGATAAGTGGATCGAGTTGAGGCGTTGTGATAGAAAACATCATTAAATATTAGCCAGTAAAATCTGAATCTGCCAATCATGGAGCAGAAGGAACTGGCGCTGAGTGTTCACCAAATGCAGGGAAGGCTGGGGCGGGACCCCTGAACAGCGTTCAGGCAGCCAGGAGAGGTCCCGTTAGGAGCTGACATCACAGAGGGACAGATAGTGACCTTGGAGTCGGGCTGTGGGGGGCGGATCCTGGCTCTAGCACTTGCAGCTGTGAGGTCCTAAACCCTCTGATTGCTCCGGTGGGGACGGAATGTGCTACTGGGCGCGGGGTGTGCGTGTGTTGTTATTGCCGTTATTAGAGGCGGCCCCCGGCAGCCCCCCTCCGCTGAGGCGTGCCCTCCTCCGGCCGGCAGGGAGCAGCTTGGTGAGTCTCCACCATGCTCCACTTACTTGGGTCACCCGAAAGAGAAGAAATCACATTATCTTCTGGGCCAGCCCATAGGCTTCATGTGATTTCAAGTAGCTCTCCCGCCCTCCTCCAGGATTTATTCATCTATTTACTGATGCCTGACAATTTAGTTAAAGAGGGTGAAAGCTTTTAATTCCACAATTAAAAGGCTTGAGGTTCTAGTTGAGGTAACATTTCAGTGTGAATGGGTTTTAATTAATATTCAATCAGTCAGTCAATCATAAGTAAGAAGGATTAGATAATCTCAGTTTTCCCGGGTGATAGGGCGAAGGGGAGGAGAGGGGAGGGAGCCGGAGGGCCATGGCTGCCTGAAGGAGGGGCAGAGAGCTCAGTGGAGGGAAAGGGGAACCTGTCCCCTAGCACACACCCCCATTTTGCCTGGGGCCTGCGCCCTTGACTCTGACCCAGCTGGACATCCCAACTTTGCAGCTTGCTTTCCTGGAAGTGCCAGCCACCCAGGGCTAATGAGGGTTGTTCTTTAGAATGCCAGCTTTCTTAGAAGGGAGCTTCAGCCCTGGGAAATATGTAGATTGAGGAAACAAAGTCTAGCTTGGGCAAGGAGTAAAAGCTAATACAACACCTTATTCAGTAATACCAATACTCTGCATAGGATACGCAGGAGAACCAACACAATGTAATGTGAGTTTTTTGATACATAGAGGTAATTTTAACTAAAACTTTGCTTTTTTTCCCCTCCTTTGGAATTCGTACACAGCTTTAGGAGAATATCTTTCCTCCTAACTTTGTAGTTTCCAAACTACATTAACTTCCATCCCTCCATGGAATCCTGATTTCCACTGAAATGAATTTGCTTCTCAGCAAAATCAAAGCATTCCATTTCATTTATCTAATTAACTTTATTTGTGCATTCAGTAACATTTGATTGATCTCCTAATACGTGGCAGGTTCTAGGCCAGATATAAAAGACAGAAAAACGAAGGAATTCCCAGGCTTTCAGAGGAGCCATGGGCAAAGAACTGTGCTCACTTAGAAATGCATTATTAGTGATGTCTGGCACGCCCTAGGGGAGCGCAGGAGGGGGAGAGGAAAGACTTCCCGGAGGAGGGGCACGAACGGTGGACAGGAGCTACCAGGTAAAAATGGCCCAGAACGATGGTCCCGGGCAGAGGAGACAAGGGGCAGAAGACGAAGAAGGAGCCTGGCGGTGCGTGCATGGGTGTGACAGATCTCGGCTCCCGTGAGGCAGTGACGTGTTTGCGATAGGAAGCCAGAAAGCTCTGGAGGCGAGGCGAGGCGAGGTGAGGTGGGGGTGGGGGTGGGGATGGGTCCCTGGGCTAAGCTGGGGAACAGGGACCGTGAGCTGCCGGCACTGAAGAACCTGGGAGCGTTGCAGTTGGCCAGTGCTGTGACTGGTCTGTGTGGACAAGGCCAGCGCGGAGTGGTGTGCAGAGTGTGCCCAGCACACTGCAGGGGGTGGGGGGGCACCTCCGGAGGAGCAGGTGGGAGGCGTTAATCATTGGATCAGAGTTTAGAGTGCCCTAGTGCTTTGTTCCTGGGAACCTGTCACAGGCCGTGTTCACACCCGTGTGCCAGGGGTAGACACAAAGATGTTCACTGCACTGTTGTTTATCATAGAAGAAGATTGGAAACAACCCGCGTGTCCACCAGTAGGAGACCGTTTTACTAATGTGGTACCCAAGGCAGCTGAATAGCTTGTGGCCTTGAGATGAAGGAGACAGCTCTCTGTGCGGGTGGGGGACAGTCTCTAGGATAGAGTGATAAGTGGGAACATAAGGGGCAGAACAGTGTGGGGAGAATGTTGTCACTTGGTCAAAAAAGCCCACAAAAACGAAAACCAGCTGGGCGCCTGGGTGGCTCAGTCGGTTAAGCGTGTGCCTTCGGCTCAGATCATGATCCCAGGGTCCTGGGGTTGAGTCCCGCGAACGGGGAGCCCGCTTCTCCCTCTCCCTCTGCCTGCCGGTCTGCCTACTTGTGCTCTATCTCTCTGTCAAATAAATAAATAAAATCTTAAAAAAAAAAAAACAACGAAAACCAACTAGGACATGCACACGGAGGCAATGTCTTAGCGTGTTGGTTAAGAGAAGCAGCACTGGAAACAGATGGGCTCGATTATAGCTGTGACTTAGCATTCTGCTGCATCGTTAAATGGGGATAAATAATAAATTTCGTAGGGTTCTGTAGAATATTTAAGTTGATGCATGAAAAGCGTAGAACACTTCAACACTGCCTGGCACATAATACGTGATTAGTAAATGTTTTTCATAATAATTCAGTCATAATTATTTTATTATAGATATAAAACCTTTCTGGAAGAATACACTCAAATCTGTTAACAGGGGTTGCCCCCAGGGATGATGCCTGTTCTTTATTTTATACTTCTGGAGTGTTTGAAGAAAATTAAAAACCGTGTTAATCTCTACTAACATAAAGGACTGTTGCCGGCGTCCAAGCGATGTTGGGACTCTGGGCTGAGGCCGAGCTGGCAGGGAAGCAGAGGTCATCATTCAGGAGGTATTTCCATGTGGGACTGGCAGAGCTGAGGGACGGAATGGATGGCAGCTCCGTTCTTGGAGTTAGGAAATACAGGAGGCGCGGGCGGGTAGACTGAGGCAGGGGACGAGGGCACACAAGAGGGGAGGGAAGTGAATGACACGTCGTCTTGGTTATTCTGAGAAGTTACTATTTTCTGGGTGGGGAGTCTGCTTACCCTAGAAGAGGAGAAGAAGGAGAAATAGGCTCTCCAGCCCCGAACACACCTGTGGCTGCATTTTTTCTGATTTTCAGCTGCTTATGAGTTTCCCCTAGCAACTGTTTGTTGCTAAGCAGTTTTTAAAGGGCTAGAAATCAACTAAGAATGAAAGGGGAATCTGAAAGGGCTTCATTTATATTTCTCATGGCACATGGTAAGTAGTGGTAATTAATGTCATTAATGGGTTATGACAGTCGCTGGCCTTGACCTAATGTTCTGTCATGCAGGGGGCATGGCGATGCCACTACTCTCCACAGGGGGCTGGTGGGTTGTCCCTGCCTGTAGGAGCCATGGACCGGAGCTGGTCTGCCCTGGTTCTGCGTGCTCAGCAGCTTTCACGTGCTCAGGACGGCCCGATAGGCCAAGTGCAGTATCGGGGCCATGGGAGGGCAGTCCTGGGCTCACGCCAAGGATGTGTTTATAGGAGATCCTACCCACCTAAAGTGACTGAGTTCACCTGTCCTTGCTCCGTCTGGAGGGAAACATTTGCTGAGCCAGGGCCTGCAGGGGAGTGGGGTGGGGGGTGGGGTAAGCTAGGAAAGGCTGGGCCGAGTTGAAGCGGATGAGGGTAGCGGCCTTCTCCCTGTACAGCCACCTGGCAAGCTCGAATTGTTTGTGATGCCTTAAGAAGAGTTACCCGTGACATTTCTAGGGGTTTTGATGAAGACCCATTAAGTGGCTTTCAAAGTGGGAGTCCGATCCAACTTCTGAGTATGTTTGACAAACTCTCCCAGTTGTGTTCTGTGAGCAAGGCCTCTGCGAAGGCTCTCTCTTCAAAGAGGTCACTGAGTGTCCATGTTGTGTGACGTGACAGAGGAGCTCTGTCCCCATCCCAGAGGTGGGGACGTTGAGGCTAATGTAAACACACGCGGGGGAGGTGCCTCTTTTGTCCGAGGCCCCTATAAAGACATCCTCTGTAACGGCTGCAACAGGAGTCTTGCCATCGTCCGTTACTTGCTTGCACGGGTAAAGGGTTTAGGATTGGCGTTGCCACTTCCCGCCGATGGCTTCTGTTTTCTTGTAGACGGTTTTACTCGCTCTCGCCACCAAGGCTTCTGAATGAAGCATCTTGTGGTGAAGTATGTTTTTGTTAAACTCGTATGAATGTTGGTGACATCTTCATAAGGCACGTTTATTCATCAAGGGCGATGTGCTTTTGTTAGAAATACACCGTGGTTTCCAGGCATCATCCATAGCTCCACTGGGGGAAATACAGAATTCTCATTCATTTTGCTTAATGGGTCACTTTTATGGTAAAAATGGAAAATGTCTTCAACTCATTTTATTAATGCCGGATTAATTTTTTTTTTGATTTTTCACTGTCTTCAATGAATTCCAACATAAAGCATATTAATTTTCTAGTGACCCAAATTAGTCAAAGCTCCTTTTTGCCTAATTATTTATGAATGGCTTTTGTAGTCCTATAGATTTTCTTTCTTGAGGAACCTACGATGCCTCAAACTACACCTCCTGAAAGTGAGTAATGTTACAGCCCAGGCCTCATTCACCCCTGGTTTTTCTCTTCCTCCCGTTCTTCCACCTTGTGTTGTTTGACGAGACAATCTTTCTCCTGGTGCTCACTGGGGACAGACAGTCCCTGTTTACAGTGTTGCTGTTTGGTAACATAGTCACGTGTTTGGTATTGTTTACTAACACAAAGGTCTTTTTTTGTTACTAAAACTTCTGCTGGTCTGTGACGTGTCCAGGAGGCACCCCAGTAGGCCCCTTCCTGAGGTGACGAATGCCATGTTTTTGAGCTTTGGCAGTCCCAGGAAATACAGCAGCAGCATGGAGAAGTAGGTCTTGGTTTCGAAAATGAAATGATTTATCCTCTGGCCTTTTTCAAGGGCTGTGACAATTTCCAAAGTATTGAAACCACTCATGGAGTCAAAATATTAGCTCCCATGCGTGCATTTCTGCTTTCTTCTGTTGGTGGTGGTTTGTTCTGTGTTCCGGTTCGAGTCAGGAGCAGACGTGGCGCCCTTCGCGGTGGAGGTGTTTGGTTTGCACCTGGCGGGCCTGCGATGTGGGAGCCGTGGCTCCGGTGGCTCCTTGGTTGTCAAGGCAAGATGTCCCCGGTGCCGAGCCAGCCCTGAAGCCTTGCGCTCTTCCCGCAGGCCCATTCATCAGTGTGGTCCTGTCAAAGCTGGAGAACATGCTGGAGAACTCTCTGCATGTTAATTTGCTGCTTATTGGGATCGTCACTCAGCTGGCCAGCTACCCCCAGCCACTCCTGCGCTCCTTTCTGCTCAACACCAACATGGTCTTCCAGCCGAGCGTCCGTTCTCTCTATCAGGTACGTTAGCTGAGCCCGCGTCCTGACCTGTTGACGTTATGGGTGCTCGTGAGCCGGGCTTCTCCTCTCTTTTCCTTTGTCGTTGGGTTGTTTTTCTCATTTTCCCCCCGTTCTAATTCATTCGCTCTCCTTCCCCGTCCTGTTATGCTAGTTGTGAGACCAATTGCAAAGCTTCATTTAGTTTGATGTTTCGAGGGTGCCCTGCCAAGAACACCCAGGCAGGTAAAAACAAGCAAATGCCTGATATCCTAAAAGTTCCTGCGGCGAGGGCTGCACCTGAAAGACACATTGATGACCGAGGCTGGAATTCCATCATGGAGCACTGACATCATTAATTTGTTGTGTGTGACAGGTCCTTGCATCGGTGAAAAACAAGATCGAGCAGTTTGCTTCTGTGGAGAGAGACTTCCCAGGGCTCCTCATACAAGCCCAGCAGTACCTGCTCTTCCGAGTGGACATGTCTGACCTGACCCCCGAGTCGCTAACCAAAGGTAAGCCAGGGGTCTCCCCTGTGTCTCTTCTCCAGCTATTCCTCCATTTCCCAGCCTCCTTCCTGACTGGGGTTCAGAGAGGCCGTGCTGGCTCCTGGGCCTTCAAAGCATCGAAGTACATTTTCATGTTTACCCGACAGGGAGGAGCCTCCTCTGAGTGTTCTTACACCTCAAGGAAGGTCCCCTCTGCGTGCACTTGGCCTGTTCCCAGCCGGGAGGGCTTAGTAGGGCATTTGTTTTCCTTCCTGACGGTGGGTTGGGGAAGGAGTGCTGCGTGCTGTTGCTTGGCTAGAATAACTAGCTTGGCACGTGTGGGCCAGCAAGAGGCATGATGGGCACACTCTGAACCATATTTCGGCCAGTCCTACCCTGAGGAGGGCATCTGTTCTCTCAGACCCCAAATAAATGTGGTTAAGGGCTCTAGAAGGTAAAAACTATTCATTTGGACTGGCAGAAGTAAAGTTTATGCTCAGCTTATAATTTCCGAGAGTGCCTTTTCGTCAGCTCTAGAGGTGCCCGGCTTGGGGGAGGGTGGTGGTCGGTGCTGAGCCCAGAGCGGTCCCGAAGGCTGGCCAGGCCCGGGGAGCACCTCCACTCTGCCTCGTTTAAGCTCAGGCTGGGCGGATCTGATGCCTAGTTGTCTTCTGAGCCCTGATTTAGGCCGAGGTGAGTACAAACTGGAAATGCCTCATATTGTGCTGGCTTTTGCTTGTCCCCACATGGACAAGTCAGCCTCTTGGCAGGTGAACAGTGGGGAGCCTGGGGCTCTGGGTCCCAGGCTAAAGGCATGTGATCAGAAACAAGATTGAGAGCGAGAGGCAGAAATGTAACTCGGGGCAAGTTTTAAACCTATAAAGGAAGCTGAGAAGATCCCAGAACTCTGATGGCTTGACCTTGTCTCTGTGTAGCTATTTGATCTTGGTCACTGGGCCTCACTGGGCCCTCCTGTTCCTTGACTTTTTAAATGAAGGATTTGTTCTCCATCTCAAGTCCTTTCTGGCTGTGAAGAGCCTTCAGGACATTGCAAGGCAGATTTTGAAAGAAAGGTGGGCCTGTTCACCGGGAGATGAGGGGGTAGGCTTTAAGATTCCGCCCCCCGAGAAGAGCAGGGCCAGGCCAGGCCATCCATGGAGGGGGCAGGGTGGAAAAGCGGGCTGTGGGCCCCATGTGGCCTGTCCTAGCTCATGGACAGCTGGTCTGTTGGCTATGTTGCTCCTGAACCCAGAGCTTGCTGCTCTCACTCACCCTGGGACAGTTAGCTTTCGTGCGTAACAAAGCTGTACCACACCTCAGTGGCTTTAAAGGACGCCATTCATGGGTGCTCATGAGTCTGTGCGCCTGGTGATCTGGGTGTTCTGATCGGGGGCAGGCTTGGCGTGTTTTGGCTGGACTTGCTTCTGTGTTGCCGTTAGTGGGCGGCTGGCTGTCTGGGATGGCCTCACTCACAGGGGTGGTAGCCGGCTGGGGTGGTGGGGCTGGTGGGGCTGGGGGTCTGTATTTCTCATCATCCGGGAGGTTAGTCCTGGTTCGTCGGCATCGTGGCTATAGGGTTGCAAGGGTGGGAGCAGGGGTGTACGACATCTTTAGAGGCTCTGTCTTGGGACCCCAACAGGGCCAATTTTGCTACATTCTTTTGGCCAAAGTGTCATTGGGCCAGCCCAGGTTCAAGAACGGAGCGAACCATCCACCTTTCGATGGGAAGAACTGTAAGAATTATGGCCATTTTTGCAATCGGTAGACAGAAGGTGACTTGAGTCTCCTTACATTACACTCCACGCTTGGTTCTTCATTTGTATTTTTCAGTTTGTTAAGTGCTTCCCTAGACAGACAATTTTCTTTTCTTTTCTTTTTTTTTTTTTTAAGATTTTATTTATTTATCTGAGACAGAGAGAATGAGAGAGAGAGAGAGAGAGCACACGAGAGGGGGGAGGGTCAGAGGGAGAAGCAGGCTCCTCGCCGAGCAGGGAGCCCGATGCGGGACTCGATCCCGGGACTCCAGGATCATGACCTGAGCCGAAGGCAGTCGCCTAACCAACTGAGCCACCCAGGTGCCCCGACAATTTTATTTTCAAATAGCACTGTGGAATGGGCAAGGCAGGTACTGTTGGCTTTATTTTCGGATAAGGCAGCTGAAATTAGAGGCCTGGAGTAGTCAGCTGGGGTCGCAAAGCTCAAGAGCTCGAGAGTGGCCTGCCTAGTGTGGCAAGCTGAGGGCGCAGACACTGACCGGCTTCCCAGGCTTTCCTTGACCCACACGTTCCGGGTCAGGGGGCACGGGGTGGGGAGGGGTGGGGATCACTCACACCTGGTGCTCTGTCCTGGCTTCTGTCTCATGACGGTGGCTGCCAGGTAGGTGCCCAGGGGAACTTGAACTCGTTCCCACCACATATGGGTATCAAATTAGCCAGGGTTGATGCTTTCTAAGGTCTGTGACATTCAGGGGGCTTCAGGGAAGAAGACTTTCCTGTAACGGCATTGTTCGGATTAACCTTCCAACTTCTTTCAGATTCCCGAAGTGACCCCCTCCTCTCAACTTGAAAAATCCCTAAACTCACGGAATGCGGGAGGTTTCTGTCCCCTTGCACAAGGCTGACTACTGAAGCATCGAGTGTGATGTGACTGCCTATAAATGAGTTGAATCCGGGAGTGTGACTGAGGGCCCTGGTAATGGGTCAAACATTGGGGTTCACAGCGTCAGGGTGCTGTGGGCTCTAGCACTGTGGACAGGGGGATGAGGGCCGAACGGATCGCCCAACAGTGAAATCTGGCTAGTATTCGTCTTGAGAAACCTCTGTTGCCGCTTCTCAGACCCAGGGCAACATTTTAGGAAACCACTCCTGATTGTAACTGTTTTCTTGTGGTGCTTGTGTGCGCTCGTTGAGCCCACTCATGATGGCTGGAGCCCGGGCGCCTGCAGCCAGAGCTGCTCTGTCCCTCCGGGCCCCGCATTCCCGTGGGCTCCTGGCGGCCCCGCTGAAAAATGAGCCTCCTCACGGACGCTTCAAACACAAGTACAGGTCCGTGGGTCCCCTGCTCTGGAGCAGGCAGACTTCCGGTGCCGGCTGTCGCATTGTCATCCTCCGGACTATTGATCTCTGGGCTCAGCCACTTCCCCTCAAATACTTTCCAAACCACAGAGGGTGCATTTACTTGTATTTCGTTATTTTCAGAGTCCTTTCAGATCTCTAGTTCTGGGAGGGAGGTCAGGTCGGTGGTATTTCTGTTTTACAGAAAAGGAAATGGAGACATTGTGTGATTAGCTAGTTACCAGGTAGGAACCATAACTCAGGTCTCCTTGCTGCTGATAGCTTGGTGGCACTCGGTGACCCACAGAGAGGCCACTCCCATGCTGATCGCACAGGGCCCTGTAAGGGTCTCCCTGCGAGTCCTCACAGCGCACACTCCTGCCTTCAGTAGTGAAGACAGTTTTGATTCTTGGATTCAAGTGGGTAAATGAGCCTTAGGAATGACGTTTTTTTTTTCTTTTTAAGTAGTGACACTTTTTTGAATTCATCATCAAGCTAGATAAAAGCCACGAAAACCCTTTTTTGGGAGAAAAAGAAGAGTGAATGTGAAAGAGGAAGATGGAGATGAGGCATATGAACTAGCTCCAGGGAGATCAGGTGTAGGGAAGACCTGATGTTGGCCAGTTCCTTCCCTCATTTACTCAGCGAATGTTTATTCGCTTCTACCATGAATAAGGAAGTGTGCTGGGGGCCGTGAAGGACGCATCGCCTACCGGCTCAGCTCTCAGAAATCTCAGACTCTGGTAGAGAACACAAGGCTAAAGGGCAATGCAGGCCTTAGTTGGTTAATAAAATGGGGCAGGAGGCGAGCAAAGGGAATGGCATGCGGGGCAGGAAACAGGAACTCTGAGGTCAGTGGCAGCTGAATTGCTGACGATGTGACGGATGACCCATTGAGAGGCCCCTGTGTACGTTACACCTGTTGACTCACTGTGGTTTTTTACCTCTTTTTTGTTCGTTTATTGAGGCATAATTAACATACAGTGTTCTGTCAGTTTTAGGTGTACGGCATTGATTCAGCAATTCTATGCATTACTCAGTGCTCACCATGGGAAGTGTAGTCACCATCTGTCACCACAGTGTTACAGTGTTATTAACTATACTCCGCATGCTTTACTTTCATCTCTGGGACTTATTTATTTTATAACTGGAAGTTTGTACCTCTTAATCCCCTTCATGTTTCCCCCCCAGCCCCCACCATCTCTCCTCGGGCAACCACCAGTTTGTTCTCTGTGTTTGAGAGTCTGGTCTGTTTTTCTTTGTTCATTCATTTTTTTTCTTAAATTCCACATATAAGTGAAATCGTATGGCATTTGTCTTTTTCTGTCTGACTTATTTCACTTAGTATAATACCCTCAAGGTTCATCCATGTTGTTGCAAATGGCAAGAACTCATTCTTTTTTATGGCTAATATTACATTATGTGTATACACACACACACACAACACCTTTATTTTTTAAATTTTTTTATTTTTAAAAGATTTTATTATTTGTCAGAGCGCATGCATAAGCAGGGGAACCGGCAGGCAGAGGGAGAAGCAGACTCCCCACTGAGCAGGGAGCCCCACGCAGGGCTCGATCCCAGGACCCTGGGATCATGACCTGAGCCGAAGGCAGACGCTTAACCGACTGAGCCACCCACGTGCCCCTCACACTACACCTTTATTCATTCATCAGTGGACATTTAGGTTGACTTCTATATCTTGGCTATTGTAAATAATGCTGCAGTGAACATAGAGGTGCACATATCTTTTCAAAGTAGTGTTTTTGTTTTCTTTGAATTCCACCCAAAAGTGGAATTATGGATCATATAATAATTTTTTTAAATTTTTAAAATTTTTGAGTAATGCCCATACTGTTTTCCACAGTGGCCACACCAGTTTGCATTCCCACCAACAGTGCACGAGGATTCCTTTTTCTCCACATCCTCGCCAACACTTGTTATTTCTTGTCTTTTTGATTCTAGCCATTCTGACAGGTGTAAAGTGATATTTCATCGTGGTCTCATTATTTCAGGTCTTCTGCCGGCATTTAATTGGATTATTTGTGTTTTGGGTGTTGAGTTGCTTGACTCCTTTAATCCTTAAAGCAACTCTGTGTGCTTTTGACACATGAGGACATCAAAGTACAGAGAGGTCAAGCAACCTCCCTGATGTCACTCAGCCAGTAAGTGGCAGAGTCTGTGCTCTTCTTAACCACTGCTAGTAAGATGCAGAAGTGAGGAGATATGGAGAAGGCAGTTCCAGGAACAGTCTTGGCCTGGAATTACTGCTCACGAATCCCACTGCTCACTGTTCTCCAGGCCAGCTTCCTTCGTGAGCTTTGCTGGGCCCTTTGAAGAGCTGCAGTGCTGGGGACTGGTGTGGGGGTGCCACTGGGGAGGTCTCCGGGGTGGGCAGCATGTCAGTGATGTCAACACTTCCGTCCTCTGTTGTCAGGACGTGTCGTGGGTTTCTGCTAAAAGGTAGCAGCGGACCAATTCTCAGCAACTCTTCCAGTTCTTTATGGCACGAACTGTGATAAACTTTAATCTAAAAGATATTTAAAGCAGTAAAGCAGAGGATTTTTTTTTTTTAACACTAAAGACTATAGGAGTGAGATGTGGAAAGTACTATAAATGTCAAGAATTTTTAGTACTGTGGTTAAGCAACACTCTTCTCAGAGTGTTGAAAAATGGGACTGAATTCTAAAAAGCAGCCAAAATAATGAAGAACTTGAATGTAATGATTTATAATGAGTAGTGAGACTGTGTAGGGGCAGAAGGAGGCATAAATATTCCTATAAATATATGCGGGCTGAAGATATTTAAGAATTAAGTAGTTGGGAAAGTTGAACCATTTTAATTAGTAAAACCGATTTGATATGGAAATGCAAGTCATTTGAATATGTTCAAGTTTGGGCTCATCTCATCTCAGACCTGGGTTATTGGAACTGACATGGAAACCCCTGGAACTTTTCTTAAAGGGAGGCTTCCAAGCCACTTGCTGCCACTAGATGCCCACGGTTATGAGAAGTTCCTGGTCTGGTTGCTCTTACCAGCACCCAATTTCCTCTCCATTATTTCCAACCTTTAAAAGGCTTTTTCCATGCTTCCAGAGGTCCCGGCCGCAAGAAGCTGGGGGTCGTGAGGTAGCCCTCGAGGCTGGAGCTGCAGAGAGCTCAGAATGGCTTGTTTAGCCCAGCTTACCTCCGGCAGCTCTGCTATGTGATCAGGGCTTGATTGGTAAAGGTAGGATGGTCTACCCAATACCAGGAGGTTGGGGAGAGCATGTGGAGCCTCTGGACTCCCCCAAATACCGTGTAGTGAGCTAAGTCTTCCCCTGGTTGATGCGGTGGCATCATTCTTTCCCTTCGCTGTGTCCTGGGCATGGAGGGTTCCTGAGCAACCTCTTTTCTTGCCACCATTTCTGCACAAAGTTCCTTGCACAGGGTTTGGGATAAAACTCTTCTATCACATGCCCTGTGCTGGAGGTTATCTGCGGGGCCAATACGTGTGCCACAGAGTGAATAGAGTGTGTGTTCAAGGGCTGTGTCTTGAGACTTCAGTGATAGGGACCGAAGTCACGACTAGACAGTCCACCAGCTCCCCCCACCCCCCCACGTAAGAGGGTGGGCGTAAAGGACCAGGGAGTGTCACTGTGACTGTTTTCTTTCTGGTTTCAGATCCCATTCAGGATGCTTCCAGGACAGGAATCGGCAAGAACCTTTTGGATGGTCCCCCAAGAGTGCTTCAGCCCTTCCTGACAAACAGAGCCAAGGTGGCTGGGGTGCCCCCAAGCCTGCCCCTACCGGTGAGGAACACCATGCTGGCCGCCGCCCTCTTCCCCGAGTTCCTGAAGGAACTTGCTGCCTTGGCCCAGGAACACTCCATTCTGTGCTACAAGATCCTAGGTGACCTTGAGGACTCCTGTTGTTAGCTTTTTTTTTTTTTTTTTTAAATAGAGGTTCTTGTTTTTTAAGGTTTTAGTGTCTTGACTGAATGTTAAATGCAAAGCTGCTTACAAGAATTTCTACTTTGATATTTCCTGACAATACTTGATTTGTGGGGAGGACAATTTTCTGTATACCTCCTGTCTAGCCGGGTCTTTCCACCTTATATAGAATATAAGTCTCATAAGCTGGTGGCTCCTTTGGCAAGTTTTCTTTCTTCCTCAAGTTTTCCGACTGTTATTCTCCCATTCCTTTGAGTCACTCATCTTGCAGCTGAGATCCCACTAAGCAAATACTGGGGTTCGGTGGTTTCTGGAAGTACCCCATGTCAGAAGGCTAAGCTCTTCCACACAGCACGTGAAGAATGCACATCTTCTCCGTTGCCTTCTGCATCTTGGCTCCATTTTATAAAAGGGAAGAATGAAGGTGGAGCCCCTCTTGCCTCCATCACACAAGCACATATCTTCTGTCCCTTTGCATTTTACTTCCAAGGTTTGCACTCTGCCCAACACGTTGCCTTATGGTGCAGGCAAAACCACTGGTCTCAGCTCTTTGCCTGGGAAGTCAGATGTAGTTGAGAATTTGGAATGCGGGGAAATTTTCTTGTTGCTTGAGAGCTTTCTTTAATCAGTATATCACTACTTAAACACTGGAAATAGTCTTATTTTAGTAAGATTTGCACAAAATGAAATGTACTTATGCAAACTATTACCTTGGTTTTTAGAAGTTTGATCTGATGAAGAATGCAGGGTATCGTATACTTCTGTATCATTATTTTTTAAGTGTTTTATGAAAGGCAAACATTAATTTGTGAAGCTATTTCACGGTGGTTTTTTGGGGGGCAAGGGGGCATACGGAGCGGGGGAAAAGGATAAAGGTAAACTAAATGTAACCTGTAAAAATATTGGCGATTATTTTAGATTCTGTTTGTGTTCTCTCCTACGTTGCACTTTGCAGAGAAACAGGAACTGTACAGCCTCTTTGGGACCTGGGATGTTAGTGCAAACAGGTCACGGGGAGCCCTGCAAAGCCAAGTGCCTGCCGGTGGCTCACTGCACACAGAAATGCTGCCTTCTGAGTAATGGGGTTCATTAGAAGGCCCCAGTATGATGTATTAGTGCCTCTGTTCTGCTTTGCCGTCTGCTCCAAGAGGTGTAATTATACTTAGCGGCGGTCTCCTTAAGCCACCAAGAGGGGGAACACACACAATAATTGTGCATTAAAAATGAGACCATGAACAGCTGATGTTTATGGATATTCAACTCCACCCCCTCTATTTTGGGCAGGTGAGAAGCACATAACAAGGGTGGGCCTCCCTGTTTGGAGGGAAATTGGAAGTCCCAGCTCTCCTTGTTTTCTTTGTGGACAGGGCTGCTGAGCCCTGGGGGCGGCCCTAGGTGTGGCGCTCGGGGTTCGGAGTACGGGTCTGGGTTTAATCAGGGCCCTTGCAGAGGAGGGCAGCGGGAGACAGAATCATATCTGAGACCCTGCAGAGCCGAGGCTGCTGCCCTTTTGCCCTGCCCGGATCTTGGAGCAGCTTTGTATTGAGAGCGAGCCAGCCCATGGAACGAGGCCCCTAGGAGACCTGGTCTGGGCTAGGAGGCTCTCAGCAGCCAGCCTCACAGTGTTTCCCAGTCCAAGCAAGAAACCAAAGATACCGACCTTGTTGTCCACTTCTGGCTTCACATCCGTCTGTCTTGAAAAAGGGTTTGCCCTGCTGTGCTATGGCAGCAGGGAGTGTACGAGGCCCTGCGGACGGACCCGCTCGTGGCTTCCTGGCGCTCACTTGTATTGGCAAACCCCAGGTCTCCCCTGGAAAAGAAGGTGGCTCAAGATAGAGAAAAAGGAACAGGAAGGTGGATTTTAAGCTGTAATTTATTTTCCTCTAGCTTTGTTTTGCACAAGTATTTATCTTCCAGTTTGGACTTACCAGGCACGTGAAAGGCGAAAGTCACACCCGGGAAGTGTATTCCTTAGCTTTTTGATGTGATGTACACTTCTCTCCATTATCTGGTGTTGGTGTCGATTCTTCTTCCGTCCATGTTGCTTTATTACATACAGAACACCACAGTCCCCTGTGTAGAGGTGCCCTTTTAGGAAAGAAATTGCTTTTGTGCCTCCTAGCATTTTTTAAAATAGGTACTGAACTAGACTTACCTTAAAGGAGGACAGAGATGACCAGTATCTGGGGTGGGAGTTGGGAAAATTAACTCCCAGGTTGGGGTGCTGTAGCAAACTCACACGATAACCCTATTTGGAAATTGGGAACTGGTTCATCTTTCTGAATCCGGTATAGGCCTCCCTCCAGAGTATTGTGTTCAAGGGTTTTCAAAATGAAGTCAGAAATTTGACCTGGAAATACATTATGGAGAACTGGCAAACCCCACAGGGTTGAGGGAAACAGCTGGGTAGCTTAGGTGAGGATGGTTCAGGGAATGGTGTGGACATAGGAGAAACCGCAGAGTCCTGAGGCTATAAATAGGAGAAGGCAAATCCTGAGGGGTTCAGAGGAATGAACTTTGATCTAGGCAGATAGGAAGATACTATACAGCAGGTGGGTGATGATGGGAACTCCTTGGTGGGAAAAAATCATGGTAATGAAATAGAATATTCCAATCAAAGTAATAGGTGAGGCTCTTAGAAATTTTTTTGTCATGTGTTTGGGAGAAATTTGTCAAGAGACTGGCATATGCTTTAAAATGTGGCCCCGGAGTATGGTCACTTTTCCACGTGACAGGCTCCCACTCAGACGCTGTGCTCCTTGCTGGAAGACAGTGGGCACAGACCCTTTTGCCGAAGCCCCGAGAATGGTGTCGCTGTGTCTAGCCTGATGGTCCTGGGCAGTGAAAGCAACTGGAGGGTTCCTGGAACCTCACACATAAATCTCAATTCATAATGCTGGGTCTGAGGTAAAGTTCTAGATGGAGTGCATTTTATGATTCAAAGTATATGTGAGCAATGGGATATTTAAAATTGACTTTTAGAAATGACCAAGGAAATGTTTTTAAAATTTCAATCAAAGAAATTGCAGGTGAGTTTAGCCTAAAATACAGTTTCTTGGGGGGTACATTACAATTTCCCAGCCATGAAACGGGGATGCTGGAGTAACCAGTTGAAGAGATGTGATTTTCATTATCAGTACTTCCTTTCCTTGTTATTTAGAGGAATCATGAAATTGCTGCCCTTTCACCTAGTACTGTCTTGAAAAATACTTTGCCATATTGGTGGGTTGGAACTGAGGTCTCTGTCATGGGTAGGGAGGATGCATTCAGGTCTTTTATGTCCTCAGGAGTACCTTTGTGGTAGTGGCTTTGATTTAGGTCAGATGTAGTTGCTGGTTTCCAGTCCATTGAGACATCATGGAGCCCTGGTGTTGTCGGGAGAGCATCCTCTTAGGAACAGAATCCAGAAACAGGATACGAGAATATTTGGGTTGCCTGAATGTTCAATTTGGGCAGCCAGTGGTATTCAGGGTGGAAAGATGTTTTGACGTCTCTGAACGGGCTTGGTTGCCGTGATCATGTTGGGTTGCTGCCCAGCTGTTCCGAGCTTCGGGGTTGTGGAAGGGCTGCACATTTTCAATCCGGATCCATGTGCCCGGGTCGCTTTCATGAGAGTGCTGCCTGGCCGGGGTGGGCTGTGTCATGGGCGAGCTGGGCAATGTGTGCAGCATGAACTCCAGTTCTCATTTAAGGGCAGTTCAGTTTAATTGCGAATGATAGGTCTATTTACTGAAATGGCTATCAAGCTTGCCATTTTTATGAAAGACGTTATTGCAGGACAGCTATTATTGCATGTGCAACTTCCAAGTCACTGGCCCGGGCTGGTGTAAATTTGTGGCTTGCCGTGAATCGCAGCCAGCTCTGCAGTGTTGGCTTTTCCTGGAAGCAGTGGTCCTCTGGTGGCTGGGGCCACACCAGCTCTAAGTCATTAAGCAGATATTCTCAGGCCCCCTTCTCGCTTCAGCCATCGTTCTATAAATCCCACAGCACTCCTTCTCCATCAGATCACAGCTTAACACAGTACACTGTCAAACCGGTTTATACTCCATCCTTAAATCACATCATCGAGGAAGCATTTTAAGAAAATGGAGTTGATTTTTTTTCCCCCTCTCTTGAATGACTGTCATAAACTTAATGCTTTAGAAAGAGCTCTTTGGAAGACTAAGAATTGTTTTCGGGATAATTTTGCCTCAGTAAATCCTCTCTACGTTCAGGCATTTATTGGGCCATTACTTGTTTTGGAGGACATATTCTCCGGCCACTCATTAACTGGATGAACAAACAGGGCATTAATGAAAGATTTTTGGTGAGGTTCCCCACAGGGAAGAGGACAGGGACACGATGGGGGAAGCCTTTAGTTCCTCAGTGTCTGCACTTAGGATCCTGAGACAGATGATGATTTTAGCTAGGACTGACCCTTCCCATCCTATTGGGTCATTGTGAATTTTGTTCCTGTCTTATGACGTGTGAGTAAACCTCACTGTCAGCCACACAAGTTACAAGACCCCCAGTAGGCATGGTCGGTATGCGTTCAATGTATAGTTCAGGCATCTCCTGGGGAGCTGAGATTTACTGTGTCATTTTAGAATCTGACAAGGGCGATGGAAACTTTTTTTTTTTTTTTTAAAGATTTTATTTATTTGACAGAGACAGCGAGAGAGGGAACACAAGCAGGGAAAGTGGAAGGCGGAGAAGCAGGCTTCCTGCTGAGCAGGGAGCCCGATGCGGGGCTTGATCCCAGGACCCTGGGGGATCATGACCCGAGCCAAAGGCAGATGCTTAACAACTGAGCCACCCAGGTGGGGAAACTCTTGGGCCAGATTATAAATTTCATGGAGCTGAGGCTGCAGAAGTCTGTGCTTCTGAGTGTGTCTGCTGACTTTTTATTGGGACAAGTCTGCAAAAGACCTGTAACAAGGCCCCTTTTTGCCTGGAGATATTTTTAAGAGGGAATTTGGTGTTGATCTTACTTAAATGATTTTTGCTAAATTGTTTGACTAAGGGAGGCAATGAGAGAGGATTTCAATCAGATTCTATCCATCTCTCACTTTAGGGCCAGCCGTGTTCACAAATAATCCATGAAGACATTTGTCTAAGATGTGCCAGAGAAGCATGGCAGCCGTTTCCATGCTGCTCTTGGTACTGGGTAAATAACATGGCCTTTGAGATAGACTCAGTGTGTTTTCTCCCCCAGTAGTCACTATGTAGAATCCTTGAAGTGATGCAGCACATTCAATAGAAATGAAAAAGACGATATGAACTGTGGGTCATTTCCATAAGCTGTGTATTGAATTAATCAACTCAAAGCTCTAGAAGGGTGTGTACTTTCAAAAATTCCATAGCCTTCTTCCAGATAAGCAATAATTACAAAAGTGTATGTGTGTAAGCTCAGCTAAAACGTGCTAAACTTGGTATAAATTACAATTAGCTTCCTTTTCTTGGGGCACATACACTTTGAAAGATAAAAACAGAAGTTCACCTTGATGCATAAGCCTGGACAGAGTCAAGAAGCTCCTTCCTAGACCCAGATGTCCAGAATTTAAAAGCCTACTAGTTGGCAGCACCAACCTCTCATACCAAAAGGCCCACAAAAGGCTGTCTGCTAATTTTGTTTTATCGATTTAATCAACCTTCACTAAAGTTATTCTGTGTCGGGTAGTGTGCCTAGTGTTGAGGCTTACATTCCCAACCTCCCACCAGAACCAACCAGCCGACTTCCTTTTCAACTAACAGAACCCATGGTTTGGGCATGACCAGGTAGAGCTGGTTCATGCCGACCTGGAGAAGAGCCAGTTTTCCAGCACATTCCCTTCCCAGCCTATAAGTGTGGATTCCAATGACAGATGGCAATGGCTTTACCGAGGACACCAACTGTTACATTTTAATGAGATTTTCACCAGAACAGCAACAAAGAACCAGACTGAATTCTCACTCATGCAAAGACGTATTTCAAACTATATTTGACTGAGGCCTGTTTATGAGCAGAGCCATACTTTGTGAATTTCTGACACCATTATGCAAACATATCTTTTGAATATATAGTCAGGTTCCAAGGAAGGTATCTGAGCTGTGCCTTTTCTATTAGCAGTTGTAACAATGTAACTGTCCAGTTTTCAGGATTTCAACTGTGGGCATTCAAGACCATGGGGAAGTTGTCAGAGGTCAACACCCATCACTTAAAGGTCAGGTGTTCTCATGATGGCATTTTTCTCTGGAAATGATCAGTCCATAATACAGTTCACACTGGACATAACAGTTTTGGGAAACTGTCTCCATCAGCTGCCTCCTCACCCCGCCCCCCCACCCCATCACCCATTTAAGCAAGGCCTTGATTTGAAATGGTGTGGAAAGATCCCCCAGTGGCTTCTGTAAAGTTTGATGTCCCAGAAGCCAGACCTTTGGTGAAAATGGAGTTTGTAAAACAAAGCTGAACCCTATTATTTCTTACAAAACAACGATCCTGCCAAAATCCAGTCTCAAACGTCTTTGCCCATTTGTAATTCAGACCTGCAATGCGAGGAGAGAGAATGGACTCTGCCTTTCTCTCTTGAAAAGAAAAAATATCTTACTTCTGGGTTCAGTAGTTTCCAGTATTGGAGCAGAATGCGTGAGGGCCACACGGCCTCCTGGGTGAGGGAACACCTTCTCTCACAATATTCTAAGTCATTCTTTTTGAAAGTTTTTTTTTTTTTAAAACCTTACCTCCTCATGCTTGTCTGGAATAAACCACACACCTGGTTTCCTTTCTGTCCCCGCTTTCCCGGCAGGGTCCGAGGGAGGCTTCCGTCACACTCTGAGGGAGGGAAGTCCTGAGCACTGTTCACTGCTACATTGGTGACAGGGAAGGCCTGCTTGTCCCCAGTCCCCCAGCTGCCACGGCAGCATCGTGAGGGAAGTGCTCGGACTCTCCTGGGTAGGCTTGGCAATTCTGTGTAACATCTGAGACTGCAGAGAGTCTGTTCTCCTCCTGATGCCACAGTTTGACATGTACTCTTCAGAAGCAGCCTTGAAACCGGTCGTTAAGTGTGGCGAGTCAGAAGGAACAGCGGCACGCGGTGCACGCTGGGTGCAGGAGAGAGCAATGGCATTCCCATCCCGAGTGAGGGGCCAAGCCAGCCCAGCCTTCACGAGGGTGTTGTTAACTGTAACAACACAATTGTAACACAATTGTGTAAGTAACACAATTACTGTTAAAGGTCAAGATTCTGATGTTCTAGTTTATCATCTTATTCTTCCCAGGCAGAACAAATCAATTTAATGTTACGGCTTATCTTTCTTTGGCCTGGGGGTGGGGGTGGGGAGGGAGTTGTCAACTGCACAATCTTTGAAGTGTAAGTTAATTTTTTATGTGATAGTTCACTATTTTATTCATTAAATTTATTTGAAAACTTCTGTTTGTGTGTGTGTGTGTATTTTTAACAAAAAATTTTTCATTTAATTCTCAGACCTCTACCTTCTGGGATCCCTAGGGAGCTGAACAGGCAAAGACACTTTTGAGTCCATGGATGAGGGAAGGTAGTAAGACTAACACCCTCCTTCCCATCCGCACGAGGCCTCCTGTTTACAACGTGTCGATTCTGTGGTGGTTTTTAGCTCCACTCATCTACTTTCAGGTCTAAAGTACTGCATCCCAACGAATGAAAAGTTTTCTCAGAACGGTGACAGCATTTGAAACAGGGTCTCACTTAGTTCCGAATCACTGAGCACTGGAACTGTGCTATTTCTTCCCCACCACTGCATCTGGAACCATCTCGAAGTAAGTGAGGCAGCCGGGCTGTCGGGGCTGGTCTGTCTGTGTAGGTGGCATCCCGGGGCTGTAGCTGGGGCCAGGGCCTGGGAGCCCCCAGATGGCACGCGTCACGGGCTCCTGTTCTCAGTCGAGGCCACTCTGCTCTCCTTTGGGCACAGAGGGACCCAGAACGGCTCATGACGACAGCTTCCTCTCCAGGATCTTCTTTATCACAGTCGGGTCTGCTCGGCTGAGAGTTGCTTTTCGGACCAACCCAATCAGTTTGTTTATAGCTCTGGGGTTTCCCCTCTTCACGTCCATTACCTTTAAAGATAGGAACTGTTTTAGAGGAGAAAATAATGACACGCGTACTTAAAAATGCTAAGTTAAGGTTTACGTTTACTGACAAATTCAGTTTCTTTTCTGTTAGCATTTGATACAAAATGAGAAAAGGAAGAGGGAGGAGGTGAGCTTCCGAGGTCTCTGGGCTCCTGTCACATGGGATGCTGGCCACTCTGCCTTTTGGGGAAAGTGGGCAAGGAGAGGGCTGTGACGCATTGTGAGTGCTGGCTACAGCGAGAGCTGGTGCACAGGGACGAGGGCGCTCGCCTGGGCACCACAGTGACATGAGGACGCAGAGCTTCTCGGTCTCGGGGTGAGTAACCTAAGATGAATGATCTAGTCTAGTCAGAGTGAGGTCCTTCTCTAATCTTCCAGTGGTGGTCAGCAGGCACTGAAATGCATGGCTTTCCTTCTCCCCCCAACTCCCTGCCAAGACGACGTGTTTATCAGAAAACAAATCCACAAAATGGCAACTCTCTGGGAGCATTTGGGTTGGGGAGTGCGCTGTGGTGGGCAAGATGGGGACAACAAAAGCAGGAGCCTCCGGATTCCTGTCAAATAGCCACGGACTGTCAGGGCCACCCACCCTGACCTTCCGCTCTGCAGCATCTTGATGGGTAATGACATCTGTGGGTATCTGCACTCGGTGCTGCAGAACGAGTCCAAAATGGAAAGTGTGCCTTTATCAGTCACTACAGATGAGGCAGGGAGATGGGATTGCCGAGATCCAGTGCAAGCTCATTTTCCTTATCGAGAGCTCTTTTCAGAGCTGTTGGTGTCTGGGGAAAGCTGAGGGGGGGGGGGTATTATTCTGAAAGAGATGCTAGCAATTTTTTACCCACTAAAAAATCTCTAGACAGTATGATTGGACTTGGGAAGGGAGGGATGGTACTCATTTTAGCTTTTATATTTTGTTCTATGCCCAGAACACAAAATGACTTGGTTTTCAGCTATGCCCCTGTCAAGGATTTTCTCCATAATTTACAAATAATTTCCCTTTCTGCCTTTCTTCCTACCTCTTAAAGGCAGGGAGCTAAAGTGTCTGCCTATCTTTCTTCCCTTTCTGCAGTCATGCCTGCTGGTTTATTAGTGAGAGGTCTTCTTATAAAGCAGAGCTAGCTATAACAGATTCAAAGTGCATCATGCTGGGAGGTCAAAACTTGGATCTAGTGAGCTTGATCAACACCCCTGAAAACCCAACTCCATGAGATTAAACCCCAGGGGTGGATATTCCTTGTAGGAAAAGTTGTATTTTTCTAATATTCACCTAATTTCAGCTCTTGACCTTAGCTAAAAGCAGACACAATTTATTAGGGACTTCCTGATGAAACTGGGCCAGCCCTTATTAGGAGGTGCCTCTGGGCTGCGAGGGGAAGCAGTGGAGAGGCTCTCGGCCGAGTCCTCAGGCCGGCGCTGGCCAGCCTTGCCCCGGCTGCACATGAAGCCCCTCTTCTCCCTGCAGGTGATAATTACCACTTGAGGATGCCCCTCCATCACGGTGTGGCAGACCCGTTCCAGCGCCTCTTGATCCTGCATCAGTTCAAGCTTCTTTTCTGAAACAATCTGCGATGGAGTCTTCCCTTTACTCCGCCACAATTCCTCAAACACCTCAGGCCAGAGGAGGGGGAGAGAGATGGAGAAGTGAATACTTGCTCCGCTTGCCCGGGGCCAGGACAAGCAGAGCTGGGGTGGGGGAGAGCAGATTCGGTGAGGTCCCAGCTGTGTGGCTCTAGCCCATGGGGCGCCCGTCTCCTGAAGCACCTGGGACAAAGCCGCTCTAGAGGGCGCGCAGACACACCGGGCACCTTCCCGCTCGGACTCAAACCCCACGGCAGAGAGGGGCTGGCGGAGGTGCCAGATCACGAGCCGGAGAGCCAGGCCCAGCTCCGTCTCCCGTCCACCGAACAGATTAACTGAGGTGCTCCTCTGCTGAAGGAGCGGGTGGCAGAGGCTGAGCGCGGTAGCCGCTGCCCTGCTGTGACGTCCACACACAGTCAGCCTGCTGGGAATCAGGATGTTCAGGGAGCAAGAAAGTGGCCCCGTAATGAAGCTACAAAATGGAAAATAACTAAACACATAAATCATAATCCACAGGGGCCTCTGCCATGCCACGTTTATCCCCTACCGGTGGAGCTAGGCCCAAAGCTGGCTGGAATAATTAAGTTAATCGTGTATTTTTCTACTTAAAAAAAAAGAGCAGCAATAACAAATTCCCAAACTTATCAAAGTAGGGGGAAAAGGAATACATTTTTAAAGAAGGCATTTCCTAGGGTAGCTTTCCTCATTCCTCTTGTTTTTCTAGTGTAAGCTGGAAGGGCGGGGGGGGGTGTGTTGGGTTCCTCGGTTAGTCTCCTGTGGTGCCTCCTTCATCTCTGCCTGCAGTCAGTACCGAGCACGGAATGTTCCTTGTGAACATTCTGGCTGAGAACAGGCCAGCCAGGAGCCACTCCTCCCAGAAAAACAGAGCTTGTCAATAATTAGCACATACAGCAAAACAAAGGAAGGGGAAGATGCCTGGAATCTCAGTAGAGCTTGAAGTTTTCCCCAGTCTGGATGGAAACAAACCACAGATATTTATCATGGCTGCAACAGTCAGTGCCCCTTCAGCTCAGCTGTCCGAGTACCCACAGCGACTGTGGCCAAGAGAGGTCTTTGGTGGGCCCTCCCAGGAGCTCCCCTGCAGGGCACCCCTCTGGCTACACTGCACAGCCCTGGCTGCTTTTGGAAAACCTGTCGTTGCTCTTAGAAAAATACTGAATATATATGCCTCCAGTCAATTTTGCAACTATTTATTCAGCCAGAAAAGGGGTAAGGCACTGAGGGAGAGGGCCACAAAAGCAGATAAGAACTTTCCCTGCCTTCAACAAACTTACTAATGGAGTGTCAGCAGCATAGGAAATGGAGACCAGAACAATCTGTAATGCAGATTATACTCGGGGAGTTGCCAAAAGCAAGTCTGAAGAGTTTCTTTGACCTCTTTCCCTGATATGTTTTTCTTAAATTGACTTAAATCAATTGTTAAAACACTGTTTCTAATTCTATGAGTAAATACATGTTAGGGGGGACATGATCACAATGGCAGAGTAAGATGATCCTGAACTTGTCTCCCCCATGGACACACCCAAACTACATCTACATGTAGAACCACCCTTGCTGATGACCACCTGAAGACTAGCAGAACAGCTCTTCCACAACTGAAGATCTAAAGAAAAAGCCACACTGAGATGGGCAGGAGGGTCTGGCAGAGATGTGGTCTAGTCAGGACCCACACGCCTGGTGTGGCACTCCACAGGCGGGGCGGATACCACAAATGCCGAGGTCCTCCCTAAGGTTCAGGCCCTGCATCCGGCACCCCTGCCCTGCGGACCTGCACTGGGAAGATGAGCCCCATCCCCATAATCGACTTTTAAAAATCAGCAGGGAGAGCAGGAGGGCTATAGGAAACAGAGATTCTGCTCTTCAAGGGCAGGCACACAAGCTCACTCTGACATCCAGCTCAGAGGCGGCAGTGTGAGAAGTGCTTGGGCCATACACGAAGGAGATTTATTGACTGATCTCAGGGTATGTGCCAGAGGCATGTGGATCTGTGGGAACTTGCTTGGCCAAAGGAAGAAATGGCGCACTGGTGGGCGCCATTTCTGATACTCTCCATCTACCTTGCTAGCACAACTCAACCCACCCAAATGTTCCCCTGCAGACCTACCCTGCCTGTCCTGGCAGGCACCCCTCCAAGCAGTTCCTGTGCACCACACCTGGGGACTAGCAGGGACCAGCACTCCCCCAAAGTGGCTCCTGCCCTGCTGTGGTGGGTGGACCTGGCTGGCCCCACCAGCATGCCCACAGCAGTTACAGACACGCACTGCAGCCAGGTAGGCTGGGGGCCAGCCCTGCTCACCAGCGTGCCTGCAGCACCAGTGGCCAAGCACAGCAAAACAGCGCATGCAATCCACAGAGGGAACACTCCGCAGCACTTGGTTCTAATGACCAGGAGAGGCTGTGTTTCTGGGCCCCACAGGACACCCACATAACGTCACTCCTTCAAGACTGGGAAATGTAGGGCGCCTGGGTGGCTCAGTCGGTTGGGCGACTGCCTTCGGCTCAGGTCATGATCCTGGAGTCCCGGGATCGAGTCCCGCGTTGGGCTCCCTGCTCGGCGGGGAGTCTGCTTCTGCCTCTGACCCTCCCCCCTCTCATGCTCTCTCTCAGTCTCTCTCAAATGAATAAAAATTAAAAAAAAAAAAAAAGATTTAAAGACTGGGAAATGTAGCTGATCTGCTTAATACACAGAAACAAATACAGACAGGCAAAATGAAGAGACAGAAGAATATGTTCCAAACAAAAGAATAAGACAAAACCTCAAAAAAAAAAAAAAAAAAAAAACCACCAAAAAAACCCCAACTTAACAAAATGGAGATATGCAATCTACCTGATAAGGAGTTCAAATTAACAGTCATAAAGATGCTTGCCAAACTTGGGAGAAGAGTGGATGAACACAGTGAGAACTACAACAAAGAGAAAATATGAAAAAGAACCAATGAGAGCTGAAGAATACAATAACAAATAAAAAATACAGGAGAAGGAATCAACAGCAAATTAGAGGATGCAGAAGAATCAAGAATGGATCATCATCTGGAAGATGGTAGTGGAAATCACCAAAGATGAATAGCAAAAAGAAAAAGAGAATCTTAAAAGCAGCAAAAGGAAAGCAACTAGTTATGTACAAGGGAAGCCCCATAAGACTATTAGCTGATTTTTCCACAGAAGTCTTGCAGGCCAGAAGAGAATGACATGATATATTCAAAGTGCTGAAAGGAAAAAACCTACAACCATGAATACTACCTGGCACGATTATCATTTAGAATTGAAGGAGAGAGAGAGAGTTTCCCAGAAAGAAAAGCTAAAGGAATTCCTCACCACTAAACCAGCCTTACAAGAAATGTTACAGGGCTTTTTTTTTTTTTTTTAAAGATTTTATTTATTTATTTGACAGAGAGAAAGAGCACAAGCAGGGGGAGCAGCAGAGGGAGAGGGAGAAGCAGGCTCTCCACTGAGCAGGGAGCCCGATGCGGGGCTTGATCCCAGGACCCTGGGATCATGACCTGAGCCGAAGGCAGACGCTTAACCGATTGAGTCACCCAGGTGCCCTATAGGGAGTAAGAAAGAAAAGGCCACAACCAGAAGTAAGAAAATTATGAAAGAAAAAATCTCTGATAAAAGCAAATATACAGTAAAGGTAGTATGAAGGTTAAAAGACAAAAGTAGTAAAATCAACTATATCTACAAAAATTAGTTAAGGAGTACACACAAAATAAAAAGATTTAAAATATGATGTCAAAAACATAATGGGAAGGGGAGGAAAAATGTAGTGCTTTTAGAAAACACTAGTGCTTTAGTGTTTGAACTTTAGCGACCATCAACTTAAAATAGACTGCCATATACATAGGGTATTATATTAAAAACCTCATAGTAACCATAAACCAAAGACCTATAATAGACACATGCAAAATAAAGAAAAAGAAATCAAACATAACACTAAAAGTCATCAAACCACAAGAGAGCAAGAGAAAAAGGAACAGAGAACTACAAAAACAACCAGAAAACAATGAACAAAATGGCAGTAAGTACATACCGAACAATTACTTTAAATGTAAATGAATTAAATGCTCCATTCAAAACACATAGGGTGGCTGAACTGATTAAAAAAAAAAAAAAGACCCCAAAATGCTGCCTTACAAGAGACTCATTTCAGATATAAAGACACACAGACACTGAAAGTGAAGGGATAAAAAAAGCCATTCTATGTAAATGGAAATGAAAAGAAAGCTGGGATACCAATAATTATATCAGACAAAATAGATTTTTAAGACAGACTGTAACAAGACAAAGAGCACTACATAATGATAAAAGGATCAATCCAACAAGAGGATAGAACAATTATATCTATGCACCCAATACAGAAGGACCTAAATATACAAAGCAAACAGTAACACAAAGGGAATAATTAACAGTAATACATTTGGCCCTTGAGAGCTCGTTTGGAGGTTCTAGCAGGGGAGCGCAGCTACTCGTATACCCTTGACCGAAGAACGGTCCTCCTCTATCGGGGAAGGTTGTCCTCTTCGACCGAGCGCGCAGCTTCGGGAGGGACGCACATGGAGCGGTGAGGGAGGAAGGGGACACCCGCCTAGCCAGCCAGATCAGCCGAATCAACCCTGGCGATCAATGGGGTGACAGATGTCACAGCCAGATCGCCCTCACATCCTACATTTGGCCCTTGAACAACATGGAAGTTAGGGGTGCTGATCTGTGTAGTCAAAAACCACATAGAACTTTTGACTCCCCCAAAACTTAAGTACTAACAGCCTACTCTAGACCAGAAGCCTGATAATGTAAACAGTTGTTTAACATATATTTTGTAATTATATATATTATATACTGTATCCTTTCAATAAACTAGAAGAAAATGTTATTAAAATCAAAGAGAAATACATTTCTGTACTGTACTTATCAATACTGTAAGTGAATGTTGTCTGTTCACAAGAATCATCTGTCAGTACCTACACATCAATATTGTCTTACACAAACACTATTACATGTGTTAAAACAAAAATGGAAAGACAACGTGAAAAAAGTTGTATTTACAAAATAAAACCTTTCTAATATATATTGAAAAAAAAAAAACGTGTATAAGTAGACCTGTCCAGTTCAAACCTATATTGTTCAAGGCTCAACTGTATAATAATAGTAGGGGCCTATAACACCTCACTTACATCAATGGATAGATCATCCAGACAGAAAATCAATAAGGAAACAGTGGTCTTAAATGACACACTAGACCAGATGGACTTAATAGATAAACAAAGAGCATACCACCTCAAAACAGCAGAATACATATTTTTTTCGAGTGCGCATGGAACCTTCTCCAGGACAGATCACATTGACCATAAAACAAGTCTCAATAAATTTAAAAGAACTGAAATTATATCAAGCATCTTTTCTGACCACAACAGTGTGAAACTAGATATCGATTTCAAGAGAAAAACTGGAAAGCACACAAACATGTGGAGGCTAAACAACATGCTACTGAATAAACAATGGGTCAACAAAGAAATCAAAGACAAAATTAAAAAAAAAATACCTTGAAACAAATGAAAATGGAAACAAAGCATTCCAGAATCTATGGAATGCAGCACAAGCAAATGTTCTCAGAGGGAAGTTTACAGCAATACAGGCCTCCCTCAAGAAACAAGAAAAGTGTCAAACAATCTAACCTCACACCTAAAGAAACTAGAAAAAGGAGAATAAACAATGCCCAAACTTAGTAGAAGGAAGGCAGTAATAAAGATCAGAGTAGAAATAAAACAAATACACACACACACACAGAAAAGATCAATGAAACCAAAAGCTGTCCCTTTGAAAAGATAAGCCAAATTGGCACTTTTAGTCAGACTCATCAAGAAAAAAAGGGGTCCCAAATAAAGTTGGAAATGAAAGTTATAACTGATACCAGAGAAATTCAAAAGATACCGTGAATGACTAACATAATTAAAAAAAAAAAAAGAAAACAATGGATCGTGGACCACCACATCAAAAACTAATGATGTATGGTGACTAACATAAAAAAAAAAAAAGATACCGTGAAAACTTACATGCCAGAAAACTGAATAATCTAGAAGAAATGGATCAATTCCTAGAAACATATAATCCTCCAAGACTGAATCAGGAAAAAATAGAAAATCTGAACATACCAATTACTAACAATGAAACTGAATCAGTAATAAAAAATTTCCTAACAGGGATGCCTCGGTGGCTCAGTTGGTTATGTGTCTACCTTCAGCTCAAGTCATGATCCCAGGGTCATGGGATCGAGTCCCACATCAGGCTCTCTGCTCAGTGGGAACTCTGCTTCTCCCTCTGCCTGCTGCTCTCCCTGCTTGTGCTCTCTCTCTCTCTCTGACAGATAGATGGATAAAATCTTAAAAAAAAAAAAAAAAAAAAATTTCCTCACAAATGAAAGTCCAGGCCTTGACAGCTTCATAGGCAAATTCTACCAAACATTTAAAAAAGAGTTAATACCTATATTTCTCAAATAATTCTAAAAAACTGAAGAGGAAGTAACACTTCCAAATTCATTGTACAAGACTAGCATTACCTTGACAACAAAACTGAGGACACTCCCCCCCCCCAAAAAAATCATAGGCCAATGTCCATGATCAACAATAGATGTAAAAATCTTCAAGAAAATATTAACAAATTGAATTTAAAAATAGGATGGGGTTGCCAGGTGATGGGTATTAAGGAGGGCACGTGTTGTGATGAGCACTGGGTGTTAAATGCAACTAATGAATCACTGAATACTACATCAAAAACTAATGATGTACTATACAGTGGCTAACTGAACATAATAAAAAATAAAAAAAAATACATTAAAAGGATCATACACCGGGGCGCCTGGGTGGCTCAGTCGTTAAGCGTCTGCCTTCAGCTCAGGTCATGATCCCAGGGTCCTGGGATCGAGCCCCGCATCGGGCTCCCTGCTCCGCGGGAAGCCTGCTTCTCCCTCTCCCACTCCCCCTGCTTGTGTTCCCTCTCTCGCTGTGTCTCTCTCTGTCAAATAAATAAATAAAAAATCTTTAAAAAAAAAAAAAAGGATCATACACCATGATCAAATGGGATTTATTTCAGGGATGCAAGGATGGTTCAACATCACAAATCAATTAACATAGATACACTACATTAACAAAATGAGGATAAAAATCCTATGATAATCTCAAAAGATGTAGAAAAACTTTTTGAGAAAACTCAACATTCATTTATGATAAAGAATCACAACAAAGTAGGTATAGAGGGAACATACTTTAACATAATAGAGGCCATATATGACAAGCCCACAGCTAACATACTCAATGGTAAAAGCTAAAAGCTTTTCCTCTAACATCAGGAACAAGACAAGGATGCCCACTCTTGCCACTATCTTATTCAACATAGTACTGGAAGTCTTAGCTTAGTCCTAGCAATCAGACAAGAAAAAGAAATAAAAGCATCCAAATTGGTAGGGAGAAGTAAAACTGTCACTATTTGTAGATGATAGGATACTATATAGAGAAGACCCTAAAGACCCCACCAAAAAACTATTAGACTAAACAAATTCAGTTGCAGGATACAAAATTAATATACAGAAACTGGTTGTGTTTTTATAATGAGATACCAGAAAGAGAATATCAAACATACCTAGGAATAAATGTAACCAAGGAGGTGAAAGGCCAGTACTCTGAAAACTATAAGACACTGATGAATGAAACTAAAGATGACACAAATAAATGAAATGATACTCCATGGTCATCGAATGGAAGAATTCATATTTTTAAAATGTCCATACTATCTAAAGCAATCTGTAGATTCAAAACAATCCCCATCAAAATACCAATGTTATTTTTCACAGAACTAGAACAAATAATCCTAAATTTGTATGGAACCACAAAAGACCCTGAATAGCCAAAGCAACTTGAGAAAGAATAATAAAGCTAGAGGTGTCATGTTCCTTGATTTCAAACTATTCTACAAAGCTACAATAATCAAAACAGTATGATATTGGCACAAAAACAGACACATAGGTCAATGGAAAAAAATACAGAGCTCACAAATAAACCCACACTAATACAGTCAATTAATCTATGACAGAGGAGGCAATAAATATAATGCAGAGAAGACAGTCTCTTCAATAAGTGGTGTTGGGAAAACTGGACAGCTACATGCAAAAGAATGAAACTGGACCATTTTCTTACACCATACACAAAAATTAACTCAAAATTGATTGAAGACCTAGATGTAAGACCTGAAACCATAAAACTCTGAAAAGAAAATAAACAGTAAAATCTTGAACACTGGTCTTAGCATCTTATTTTGGATTTGTCTCTTCAGGCAAGGGACATGAAAGCAAAAATAAACAAATGGGACTACATCAAACTAAAAAGCTTTTGTACAGTGAAGGACACCATCAACAAAATGAAAAGACAACCTGCTGAATGGGAGAAGATATTTGCAAGTGATATATCTGATAGGGGTTAATATCCAAAATATATAAAGAATTTCTACAACTCAACACCAAAAAACAAAACAAAACAAAAAAACCCCCCAAAACCTAAGTAATCTAATTTAAAAAATGGGCAGAGGACCCAAGTAGATATTTTTCCAAAGAAGATACACAGATGGCACAGGAAAAGATGCTCAACATCATTAATCTTAAGGGAAATGCAAATCAAAACCACAATGAGACATCACCTTCTGTCAGAATGGCTAAAATAAAAAACAGAAGGAAACAAATGTTGGTGAGGATGCAGAGAAAATGGAACCCTTTTGCACTGCTGTGTAGGAATGTAAACTGGTGCAGCCACTGTGGGAAACAGTATGCAGGCTCCTTAAAAAACTAAAAATAGAACTATCATATGATCCAGTAATCCCACTTCTGGCTATTTATCCAAAGAAAATGAAAACACCTATTTGAAAAGATGTATACACCCTTATGTTCATTGCAACACCGTTTGCAATAGCCAAGATATGGAAGCAACCCAAGTGTCTATCGGCAGATGACTGGATAAAGATGTGGTATATATACACAAAGGAATATCACTCAGCCATAAAAAAGTATAAAATCTTGCTACTTTTGACAACATAGATGGACGCAGAGGGTGTTATACTAAGTGAAATAAGTCAGAAATAAAAATACCATATGGGTTCATTTATATGTGGAATTTAAAAACAAACAGAAACTGACTCATGGATACAAAGAAGAATATGGTGGTTGGGGGGGAATATATGAAAGGGATTAAGAGGTATAAACTTACAGTTATAAAACAAATCACAGGGATTCAAAGTACAGCATAGTGAATACAGTCAATAATACTTTAATATCTTCGGTAACAGATGGTAATTAGAGTGTAATTAGAGTTATGGTGATCACTTTATAATGTATATAAATGTTGAAACACTAAGTTGTACACCTGAAATTAATACTATGTGTCAACTATACTTCACTTAAAAAAACAAGTTAATACATATTCACTGTAGGAAATAAGGAAACATGGAAATGATAAAAAGAAATTACCTATATTTCCCATTCCCTCAAGATAACAAATGTATTTTGGTGTTTTTCCTTCCCATATTTTTGTTTCGTAACATAGTTGCAATCATAACATATGGACAGTTTGTGACCTGCTTTTGTTTCACTTACTATAGAACTACTTTTGTGTATTAATAAAAAAATTTAATATCCATCAAGCGTATTTATCATAATGTAATTAAATGATCCCTCTGGTAGGTATTTAGACTTTGACCAGTGTTTATTTTGTTCCTCTGCACAGTCTCCAAAAAAGGGCATAAGAAATGTCCAACATTCAAGAAGAGAATGTGGAAATCTCAAGAGGGATCCAGATTGCTGGCTCAAAATGGAAATCACCTGCGAGGACTTGCTTATAAAGAGTCTATGCAGCAACTCTTTACAGGAAAATGAGGCGGGACGCTCAGCGGACTCGGATGGTCCCTGCGGCCCAGGACTGGAAGCAGGCACTCCTGGCAAACACAGGAGGTCGCTCCTGGGCCTGCCTCACTTCTCCTGGCCCAAGACAGCCACCTTGGCAGAAAGCACAGGGCGGACCTGAGCAGGCGGACTGGGGGGGTCAGCCGTTGCCTGGGACCTAATATAGCGGGACCCGACCGGCTCAAATGCTTGTTGGATTTGCCTGAGCCAGAAAGCACCAGAATAGAAGTGGTGTGAGGCAGCCCGGGGATCACTGCCAAACCACACCATTCAGGAGGAAAAGCAGGACAATGCTAGGATGGATACTTCTAACTGCAGAGAGCTGGCTGCTCCCTGAGAAAGTAGGGCGGGGGTACAAAGGAGTGATGCTCGAGAAACATTTCAGCAGCCTCCGGGAACACATGGGAGCCCTGGGTCTGGGGGTGCTCTCTATGCCCAGTTAGAACACATCAGCTAATTATTAATATTAACTTCCCCAATTAGTCAAGTGGCCACCGCAGCCCAGCCCCAGCCCCCCGGGCCGACGCAGTAGACTCCAGTTGTCTCATCCTGTGCTCATTTCTGTTTCAGACCCGAACTGTGCACTCCTGGCTGACGCCCAGCAGGGTAGGAGCCGCTGAAGGGGTGGCCAGCCTCCAGGCCAGCCTCTGCAGGCCTCCTGGGCCCTCTGGCTGCAAACACAATGGCCTCTGTGGTCACCAGCCTCGTGCTGCAGCGTAAATCCTCAGCTTCTGTCTGTGTTTAATTGCCACCCTGGGAAGTGCTATCCAAGTACAATTGTTTCTGGCTAGGCGTGCAGCTCCTGGGTTCTGCTGCTGCCCACCCTAGACAAACATCTGCAACAAGGGATTCCTAGGGTAGTGCGGGCCATCTGTGTTAAATGCCTATGGGGAGCATGGGGTCACGCAAGCTGGGAACCCCCAATCACACACTGACCAGGGAGGCGGCTCAGACACATGGGGCAGAAGCTCAGCCTTCAGGTCCCTGGGGACCGAATTCACACACCCTTTCAACTACTACCCGACTTTCTCTAGCTAGTGCTATTGTTAAAGTATCTGGAAGGAAGGATGGAAAGAAAGCAGGCAGGCCCCTCGCCTGTCCAGGGGTTTCCAGGGTCAGACTGTGGAGGAAAGGCCTGTTCAAGGGAGAAGGCAGGGAGGGGGCTGTGTCAGTTACCGAAAGGGGGGCGGTCACCTCTGCTCAAAGGCAAGTACTGGGAAAGGTCATTCTTCTAGAAAGGCACAAACAACCACCCAAGCCCCTAAGAGAAGTGGGGCACAGTAAAATGCACATAGAACTGAAGCACTAAAAGGGAGAGAAGACGACATCAAATCATTTGTAACATTTTACTGCAGGACATAGAACATTTTCTACATTAAAAGGGTTTGGTGATTTCTCTTTAAAGCAGACCCCAAAGACCAGAGGAAATGGGTTAAGTGGCACACCTACATGTTAAAATTCAATTTCCATCTCTACAGAATCCCAAGCCGGCTTGGTTCCAGTAGGAATGCTAACTGGACCATCCCCAGAAGAGAGTGGATCATCCACATCTATTTTAGGAGGGCACAAAGGGGACACAAACACACTCTGCATGGTTTCCCCTGGGGCTGCGCTGGCCAGCAGTCTGGACAGCACCCGGGGCCTCTGAGTCACAAGAGGCTCAGGATCCTGGGATGCTGTCTGCAGGGGAACTGTGACTCTGACGGCCCTCTCCTTGGGGAGGGGAGGAGAGGGGGCTGCTACCCACCACTTCGACAGGTAGCACTGGATCCTGTGACAGGAATCCAGATGATTTTGTCTATGGTTACCAGGAGGCTGCTCATAATGATAAATCCTTTTCTCTTTCTATTTCTGAAAAATAGGGGTGCTTCATGGTAGCAACCTCTCAACTCCCCTGGACCCTGGGCTGCCTTTAAAGGGATGAGGTTTGTAAATCTCAGAAGCACTGCTGAACACCTGTGAGGAAGGTACAGTGAAAGGTGTAAGGGAAAACATCAATAAGGAGTGGAAGCAGAGAATTTTTCTGCTCTGCCTGAGTACCCTCTGACTCACAGGGTTTCTCAAACCCAAGGCCTACCTGGATTCTTTTGTTAAATTCAGTAAAAATTAATTGTAACATTTTTCTCTTAAAGAGCATATACTATAAAAGACACAAGAAGATGCTCAATGTAGTTAGTCCTTAGGGAAATACAAATCAAGGCCACAGTGAGATATCACTTTACCCCTACTAGGATGACTATAATCAAAAAGACAGACAAGTGCTGGGGAGGATATGGAGAGACGAACCCTCATATGTTGTTGGCGGGAATGTTAGTGGTGCAGCCAGTTTGGAAAATAGGCAGCTTCTCAGAATGTTCAATGTACAATTACCATATGACCCAGAAATTCCATTCTCATAGGTCCATACCCAAAAAACCTGAAAACATACACTTAAACCAAAACATCTGAACACAAATGTTCAAAGCAGCATGTTTTTTAAGAGTCAAAAACTAGAAACAACTCAAATGTCCATTTATTGATGAACGGAGAGGCAAAATGTGGCATATACTTACAATGGAATATTCTTTAGCCTTAAAAAGAAATGAAGTACAGGCACATGCTACCACATAGATGGATTTTGAAGTATCATGGTAAGTACAAGAAGCCAGACAAAAAAGGCTACATAAGCCCATTTACATTAAATGTTCAGAACAGGCAAATCCATAGAGACAGAGAGTAGATTAGTGGTAACCTAGGGCAAGGGAGTTGAGTATGTTAGCTGTGGGCTTGTCATATATGGCCTCTATTATGTTATGCTTCCTCTATACCTACTTTGTTGTGATTCTTTATCATAAATGAATGTTGAGTTTTCTCAAAAAGTTTTTCTGCACCTTTTGAGATTATCTTTGTTAATGTAGTGTATTATGCTGATTGATTTGTGGGGGTTGAACCATCCTTCTTGCATCCCTGGAATAAATCCCATTCGATCATGGTGTATGATCCTTTTAATGGGAGTGACTGCTAATGGTTTGTTTTCTGATGTGATGAGAATGTTCTGGAATTAGTGTTGATGGCTGCACAGCTTTGTGAATATACTAAAAACCAATGAACTGTGCACTTCATAAAGAAATAAACTAAAAAAAAGAGTACTATAACTTCTTACTTTCTAAAGTCTTTATTTCTCTAACCTCATGTCTGCCCATCCCATCAATCTATCCTTATAATGGTACATGTGCATGGAAAGATACCTGGAATGGTGTTCACCCAGCATTAATGGTAGTTATTTCAAGGTGGTAGAATTTGAAGATCTATTTATTTTTCTGCATTAAATTCTTAATAATGAACAAATGTCTTTTTTTTTTAACCAGAAAATCAGTAAGTGATTTTCTTAAAAACAGAAAAAGTAGAAAAATAAAAAAAGGAAAACGCCCAAGGCAACAATATATACAGGCGATTCCCTCATGCCAGCATACATTTAACACCTTTCTAATCAGACTTTTATTTTAGTTTGATTACCTCATTGCAGCCAGGATTCACCCAGCTTCCTTTAAACATGCTAGAAGTTGACAGAATCCAAAGGTGTCCCTATTTATATCTGAATCAGCTGTCAGCATCTTCTAGCATTTTCCATTTCTTCCCATTGAACAAATCATATTCACTGTACTGGGTTTCCTTCCTTCCTTCCTCCCTCCCTTCCCCTTTCTCCTTTCTTCCTTTCCTCCTTCTCTGCCTCCCCAGGTCTGGTGGGACAGGGTGAATGAGAAGGGGAAAATTTTTTCCCCTTTCATTTCAAATGCTACAATTCATCTGCTCTTATGTATACATATAGAGTTTTTTTTCTACCCTCAGGTCATCTAATCTTTCTGCTACTCCTGAGCACTGTCATAAACATTTGTATTCTTCTGACATCCAAGCAACCAAAATCCTTTCCTACATGTGCCAAGGTTCCTGCAGTTGACAGCCTCACTGGATGGCGGGGAGACAGAACCTTTATTAGTTCTGTTTCCAGTTTCATTGCACAGAGCTGGGTGTGAGCTCCACAGTGCCTTATAATTAGCCCAAAGCAGCTGCTATTCCAAAGCCTCACTCAGTACCTGCCACTGCTGCCGATGTGTCTAAATAGTAAATGCAAAAGGCACCATTAAAGTCACATTAAGTTTCTGTCTGAAGCACTGATGGCTTCGATATCCAAAGTTGAGATCAGGCTGCCGCCTTGGTGTTCTTTGTCTTTCTGGGAACTTACTTGTGAGAGTTTTCTGGATTCCAGGAATCTTTCGGCCACCTATGACTGTCAGGTGGAGGGTGATGAAGCTGAGGCCACCTCTGACGCGGCTGCTGGTTTTCGCAGCTTGCGTTCACCGGGCACATGTATAAAATTTTATCTGCTAAGTGACAGGCAGTCTGACCTCATCCTCCTTGCCGGAAGACTGAATTTCAGGGGGCGATGAGGCAACGAAGACCACCAGCAAGCCCCTAGGACTGGCTGGGCAGCCGCGGAGGACTGACAGGGACCAGTGGGTCAGGGAGCAGTGCCGAAGCCGCCCCCGACCTTGGCCTTGCGGGGCACAGGGGCAGTGCGCACGCTCTGAAGCCCCCACAAGCTGCAGTCCCACCTTTCACATAAACAAATGTTTGGAAAACATTCCAGGCAAAACCAAACAGGAACTATTCCCCCTGGTTAGGCAAAGATGAGAAGTGTATTACCTACATCGCACATACTGGCTTTTTTTTTTCTTTTGCTAAACGAAATGTTTCTCCCTCTTCAGTATAAAAACAGCATTTACAAGCATTGAATACTTCAATTATGAATTTCACTTAGTGATGGCATTTGGCATAAAACATTTACTGGGATAGCACAGCAGTCCGAAGCTTTAGGAAGCGCTGACATACCTGTTTAGCTGCTGATGAAGAGATGGCTTTTCTGTCCAGCAGGTTGAGCAGCTCAGCCAGCGCAGAAGGTGTGACAGGACTAGCAGCCCCCGAAAGGAGAGAAAATAAATTTACATTTCACACTGTCAGCATAACCATTTATGGTTATTCAGAAACAAAGCCCTTGATTTTGTGGTTTAAATAATTAAACCCACACCCAGGAATGGAAATAACACGCCAATTGGGCTCTATTTTATTTATTTATTTTGTATTTTAGGATATAACAAATTTCGGTGACTAGTGTTTTTCTTTATTTTACTACTCAACAATCATGGCTGTCTGGCAAAAGTTGTAGCAACAGACAACTGCTCAGTTTAATTAGTCAAAAAAAGGAGTGGCTGCAACATTCATGAACCATGACAAGAGAAAAAAACCAAAACAAAACAACCCAGTAATTAAATATTTTCAAGATCAGCCTAAAAATTACTTCAAACAAAAGAGCTAACAAAGCTACTTTTCTGAGTGTTTTTATGCAAATATAAGTTCTTTGTACTTGTAAGAGCTTTTCTTTAAGGGAACTCTCCATGACTGCCATCCGTGTCCTTAACTGTCCTTATGGGCATCAGCAGACACTGTTCTCTCCAGACTCACAAGAGAAGGGTCCAGAATCCATCATATCCACACTTTTAGGATGTGACTTACTTGCCAAGATCCCATGATAAAAGAAAGGCCAAGGAGCAACCAAACCCATAAAGTGTCATTAATTCACATTTGGGGGTAGGAGTGGTGTGTGTGTGTGTATGGGGGGGGTAGTGCCTAGATTAGTGAAAAGACAACACTGAATTACACACCATTTCTTTAAAAATATGTGAATTTGCTACTTTTAAACACATAGAGCAACTAGGCTAATAAAACGCCTGAGGTCATTAAGGGACTAATTTTAAATAGATAGGAAGGACTTATAAATAGCACATCAGTGTGAAGGAGAGCTTCTGAAATGTTTAACGCCAAGGGAAAACACCTTCTGTTTATGTCTTAGTTCTAATCAATCACAATTAATTTCTTTGTAAGCTCTTAGATAATGAAAAGGAAAACTGCCATGGAGGCCCCATCCAGTTTCCATGAATTTCAAACCCAGTGAGTGCAAGTTCACCAGCTCTGACTTACTGGACTCTGGTTCAAGTCCAGTGAAGCCTCATTAGGGTTGTTCATTCGAAGCAGCTGCCCACACAGGGGCAGACCATCATCCTTAAAGTCTTTGTTTATCCCAAAGTAGGGATAAAAGGTAATTCCAAGTGAAAACTAGGTTTGGAGACTAACTGGTGTTATTAAGTTGGTATCTGGAACATCTGTGAACCACGCTGATTAAATCTCAACAGAAGAGGGGCTGAGAGCTGGAAATAAACCGATAAATCCCTTTTCCAACCTTCCACCTTACTGACAATAAAGAATCAGGTTGTTTGAAAAACGAGTGTCCCTTGGGTGTTCTGCAATCCTAGAAAATACGGTGGCTAATGAGAGTGTAGACAGTAGGTAGAACCCATAATAAGTACTGATGTTAAACTGGATTTCTAGAGCATGCAGAAAAGAAAAGGTCCCTTCTCCCACATGAGTTGATATCAGGGACATGGAGACAGAGAACAGAAATAGAACACAACATAACTAAAAATACTTTGCCTTTCATCTAATGACCTTAATTCATTAGTTAGGTCATAAATGTACACTATAAAATATTTCCACTGACCTAACAGCATTGGAGATTTCTCACCTTTCTGTACCCACAAATGCTTGACACATAGTCAATAATATTTGTGTCACAGAACTCTTCCCACCAACAGGGAGAGCTATCTGGTATACTGCACACATTAATTCCAGATATGCCCGGGCTAACCTTGAGTGAGACAATGACAAAGATCAGTACCTGTCAGACTGATGGTAGAAGACCCCACTCATCAGTTTAATAAATAAACCATCAGATCTGCAACATAATGGCAGCAGAAGCACAAGCTACTGATTTGCTGCTGTCAGATAATGCTGGTTCCTGGACAGTGAATGTGTCTCCACTAAAGAAGACTCTGACACTGGAAGGCTTAAGCTTTGTGTGCCAGCCTCCAATCCCCTGAGGCCTGCGTATGTACAGAGGGATCTCTCCCATCTGCCAACTTCCTCCAGTCCCCTAGAGCTCTTTCAGGATCACGACTCCATCCCCAGCTTGGATTCTGGGAGTAAACACTCTGCTATCTCTACAACCATACCCCTCTAGCCCCCTCCCCTCATCGGAGAAATGTGCGGTCCATCTCAATCCCCACACTCTTTTCAGGCCCAGAGGCCACCTTCTCTGCTTCTGTTCCGATGGGACACAGGAAGCTCCTAGAGAAAGACAGAGGGACCTGGACACCCAGGTGGCTCTTGCTGGTCAATAATCCTTGTGTTCATCTCGACGGTTTCCCTGCACCCCTACCGGGTGCCCCAACCCAAGCACCTGTTCCAGACAGTCTCCTTCCCACTTCCCTTCTTGGCACATGCCCTCCTCAACCTCTCACTTCGTAAGGTCATCAGCTGATGCAAGACTCAGAATTTTCTGTCGTGCCCTCTTCCTCCTGGTTCCAACAAACCAACCCCTTGATGCATGCTTTTAATCCCATTACTTTCCACTTTTACGGATCCCACTTGCATGTTTGTTTCCTCTCTGCTGGGGCTTTAGTCACGCACCTTCACAAATGCTCAGATCTTCCCGATCCTGAAAATGTCCGCAAGTGATTTTGAAGACACTTACTTCTGCCTGGGCTCTTGCCTTACCTTTACCAATAAACATCTGGCATTAGTGGCTACTATCTACCCTTGTGAGCACAGCCATGTGGATACTAATCCTAGCCCTCTACAGAAGCTCTTCTCTTAAAAAAAAATCACATACCCTTTGCTTGTTGCCAAGCACAACTGCTTTCCCCCCATTCTGTTGCACCCCAATTCTGGGCTACATTTAAAGCCCCTTGCGAACATCCCTTCTCCTTGGACCTCCGCATTCTCTTCCTTTTCTTTGAATGTCCCGCTAATAAGGAGCGGCCAGGGCTCTTTTCCATATGGTTTTCTGCCTCCACCTCAGGCTGGCAGACAAGCGAAGCCCATCTGTTCCCAAGACTGCCTCTGCTTCTTCAGGATCCAGTTCTCTCTACCACTGGACTCAATGACCTCTCACGAAACATGTTCTAAGCTGGGGTCAGCAAACTTCATCCAGGAAATGCCGGAGGGCAAATGTTTAAGGCTCTGTGGGCCACACGTGGTCTTTGTCACATATTCTTTGTTTTGCCTTATGAGGTAATAACCATGTTCGCTCACAGGGCTGCCGGAATGATCTTTAATGGGCTCCGAACCCTGCAGCCCCACTCCTGGATGCTACCGCACACATCCCACTGCGGGACTTCTCTTCCCTCACCATCAGGCCCTCTTGGCTCTAAAGCCAAGTGGCGAGTGCCTCAGGAACCGCTGCCCACGGCTGACCTGGAAGTATGGGGCACTCGACTAGACCGGACAACTGGATGGTGGCACTTGCCTGATGTCACTGTGAAGCGCCTGCTCAGGGTAGCTGTAATTTCCATGTTCTTAACTAAATCCAACCTGTTATTAATAGCAATTTAGAAGGAGTTAATAGAAAAACAACTTTCAAAGCAATATGCTCAAAATCATTAAAAAGCCGAGTTCAACAAGAGCTCTTCTGGTTGGACTCTTTAAACACCAGTCTTCTGACAGGTCTTTAAAGATGAATGCTAATTTGCAAAATCAGTTCTTGCCAACTTGACCTCTAGAGTGTTCCCCACCTGGCGTCGTCATACGACTACTGCTATAGCTCCATAGCGACTGCCGTTCTAAGCTCTGGAAACGTTCGCTCCGGCAGCTACGGCTGTTCCTTGATTACTGTTTGTTCCAAGGTGAGGCTGGGACAGCCGGTGCAGCTAACGATGGTTCTCTGAACTGTGTAGGAAGAGAGCTGCTACAGCTTGCTTTTGGATCCTTAGTCCTTGTTCTACATAAATTGTGTAACAGAACCGGAGCTTAGCTCCCCCGTTTACCTGCTTTTGGAACAACTCCTTATTAGGTTTATGTAGAATTGGGTACCCTCTGGGTTCTTAAAACTGTAGTGCTTATGAATTGTTTAGGTAAATATCAGGGGCTCCAAGTTCACTCTACAAGCTAATTTATCAACCTCAGCACCTTCAGCAGCTACCAACATGGCTGGTACGCAAACCCCTAATTGCAGACCGACATATAAAGAAGCTGGTCTGAAAGTCAGGGGACTCGGCTACCAGTCTCAGCAGCTGAGCAGCCTAAGGTATGTCACCTTACTGGTCAGGGCCTCGATTTCCTTGTCTGCTAAAGGACAGAGCGGAACCAGAAGTTATCTAAGGTCGCTGGCAGGACTAAAATTCAGTGACTCTAGGCCAACACAGTCCATCGTAGCCAAAGACATGGAAACCATCAATTTAAGGATCAGATTTTTAACTCCTCCGAAAGCTCAAACCACATCTTGGAGCCTTCCTGGCTTCTGGCCAATAGGCGCTTCCCTCTCCTCTGCTCCCACCGTGCTGTGTATAGTTGTAAAACAGAAGCACTGCTTTCTGCCTTGGATTAAAATGCTGCCACACGAGTCTAGTCCTCCCCAGGAGACGGCGAGCTCCTCGAGGGCCGGGGTGGGGGCCTCCTCGTCTAACCTCGTGCTCTGCCCAGAGGGGCACTCTACCGCATTTGTTGGATTCACGGCTAACGCCCCCCCCCCACCCCGTGACTCTCCACATCCTCATATCCCAGCCGTGCGCCAGTCAGTCAGCTGCGCTTTCCTGCCGTCTCCCACTCTCTGCTCCTACAAGCTATGCTCCTCCTCAGTCTAAGAACGTGCAATGCATTCCCATTCCCACCCTTGGCTCTCCACAGGTGTCACCCAGACCTCTGCCTCACCAACTCCCATCCATTCTTTAAGGCTTTGGTACAGTTGTTTCTCCTCCATAAACTCTTCTGGATGGCTCCAGCCTTCCCTGAATGGCCACCATATTTTCAGTGTAAAGAGTGGAGTTTCTGAGGAGAGGTCAAACCCCAAAGGGTAGGAACGAAAGACAGGCAACAGATGCCAAAGGAGTTTAGGGGGCTGAGGGTGGCCATCATTTCGGTACTTAACACACCAACGGGGCAAAGAGAAGGAAACGAATGCTGAGGGCCCACTATGTGCCAGGCACTGTGCGTTTTCCTCTCCAAAACCCTTGGCAGTACCTAGGTACTGCCGTTTTCGTTTCACAGTGAAGCAATGGAGGGTGAGAGAGGGGAACTCATCCAAGGTCACTCCTGGTAAGGAGCCAAGTAAGGAAGTGAACTGGTCCCACGTGGCCACATTACGGCATACATATACACACTGCAAGCAGGAGGCTGAACAGGAAGTTGGCACTATACAGCGAGACCTTCTTTGAGCAAACAAATTTTTGGGATCACGTATCCATGTAGGCTCGTCCCCCTCCCCCACTCTCTACAGCCTCAGCCTCGGGAGACAATGGCACGCCTGCTGACAGGGGGCGCCACGTTCCCCTGGGGCCTTGCCGGGGTTGGGGGGGGGGTTCCTCATGAATGCTCTCTCCCTCACTCCCCATACTGCAATCTGCTGCTTACTCTTCTCTTCTTAAATCTTGCCTTTCCTTTGGCTTTTGTGACATTCTGTCCTAGTTTTCCTCTTTTCTGCCATTTCTTCTCAGCTGCCTCCTTCTCTGCCTGCGCTTCTCACTTAGAGTCTAGAGCATCTCCAGCTCCTTCCTCAGCTATCCCATCAGGCCATACCCTCCCTGATCCTCTTCTGTTTCAACAACTTCAAGTACTATCTATAAGCTGCTAAGTCCATGTTCCACCTATACTGGACTATGTCCTTGCGTTCCCAGACACAGGATGCCCGGACGCACCTCAAGATTTTTACACGTGCTGTTCCCTATACTGGGACACTTTTACCTCTTGGATTTTGCCTAACCTTACTCATCCTTCCTTCAGGCCTTAGCTTAGCTGTTCCTTTCCCCTTCTCAAGAGCACCTAGCTCATTGCTTTGTCATCACCGGCTTCTAGACTGTCAGCTCCGAGAGCAGGGACTACATCTGTTGTGCTGACTGGTCTTCCCCATGTTTAGCACAGTGCTTTGCACAGAGCAGAGTCTAAATAAACATGTGCTGAATAATGAACAAATGAGAACTCTAGGATACATACCTCCCAGATCTCTCTTGTCAGCGGTAGATCATATATCTGACTGCCTCCTGGTTATCCCCATGAGGGGGATGTCTGTCCTACAGGCAGCCCAACTCAGCAGGTCCAAAATGGAACATGGCATCGTGCCCCGCCCCTTCCCCCTGAACTCACTCCTCCTCCTCTACCTCTCACTAGACTGAAAAATGCTGCCCTCCATTTCACTCCACTGTCCAAGTAAGAACTGGAAGTTGTACAAGGTGAGAGAATTGCTCTCCATCTACCTCGGCTCAGGCCCATGGCATTTCTCACTGGCACTCCAGCAACTGGCTCCTTGCTTCTGGTCTGTTCTTCCAACCTACTCCCCCAAAGTGAAACTGGAGTGCGATGGAGATCTAGGGCTTTGAGAGCTGCTGACAAAAGTGTTTGCACGGTGGCCTCTGGTGGTCTCTGTGGCTTTTTCCTGAGCTGTCCTGCTTGCCCCTCAGCACCCCGGAGTTTCTGGGTTTCTTGAGCCCATACACCTGCTTGCCTCTGAGTGTCCATCGGCCACTCCCTTGCCTAGAATGCCCTCGCCCCTCCCATCACCTGGCAACTCCCACTAGGTCTTTGGGGTCTAGCTCCAGCATTCGCTTCTGAGGGAAACCTTGTTCACCTTCTGGCCTCGGGTCAGGCCCCCTCTGTGTTCTTTCAGGGCACCCCCTGCGTCTCTGGCCTAACAGAATCACACTGAGGTGACTACCTGCTCTCTTACAGGCCCATATCCCCCACCAGCTTGTATACTTCTTGTCTTACTCATCTTTAGGTCCGCAGCTCCAGCACAGTACAAAGGACAGCACAAAGATTTGAACAAATAAACGAAATTTCAGATGTGAGGGAGGACAGCTTTAGAATCTGGAATTCACAGGGGGTGTGTGTCTGTCAGGAGATCCTGAGGGGGAAGAGGGAGAACAAAACATTGGCCCTGCCCTACTTCAACTGCTTCTGGACACAGAGTTCATCAAAAAAGGAAAAAAGAATCTCCAAACCCCACTCACCTCTCATTGACAGTAAGGTTCTGTTGCTTTAAAAAACCCAGAAAAATGTTGAGGATCCAACTAGTTACTTTTTTTGGCTCTGCCCTAGTTTCTTTTATCACATTTTGGAAGAACTCCAGTAGGCCAACTTCATTCTGTGAAGAAAAAAAAAATGTATATATATATATACATATATATATGTATAAAGTCTCCCCCAAAATGAAAGATCAGCATTCTGAAGGCAGATCTGAAACTGTCACCCTCTGCCTCCTCTGAGACCTCTACCTGTACTTTCTTAAACACGGAACTGTCACCAGAAAATTGTGATCACTTTCAGTAAACAGCAAGTATTCGACTTCTACCACTGTCACTGTGCATTTTTTTAATACAGCATTTTCTCACAGGAACAAACATATGTCAGAGAGCCTGGCTTGGTGAACCAGAGGACAATGAAATCCACTCTCCCCCAAACTCACCTGCCCTCTCGCTGTCAGCCTTGCATACCCTACAACCTTAACCCTTTTATCCTCGGGCCCACGATGTTTGGCCTGAGTTTCCTGTCCTTTTTCTTTCCAGGTCTATTCTCTGCTGGAAGTCCCAGCGATTGTGAGAATAAGGAGGCAGGAAAAGAAGCAAATCAAGAAGGAATAGACGGAATATTCTACCTCTGGAAAATCAAAAGTGGATCGTAACTATATGTATCTTCACATCATCCCAGGAAGTGACAGAAATGGTTTTCAAAATGAGGAAGAACCCAGGTACATGTGATCCACTTAGACCACAGGACTGATGGAGGCAGTAGGGGCTTCCAGGCCTTCTGAGCCAAGCCAGACACAGCTTAACCCTGCCTCTGCTCTTGCTCCGTGAAAACAATCATCAAGGGGACTTGAAGAAGACTCTACCCCCTCTGGACTGTCAGCTCTGTGAGGCGGGGGCCATTCTGTCCGGTTCACTTTATAACTAGAGCTAAGTCAGGGCTGGGCAATGGCAGCTACTTGGGAGTATCTGTGGACGGAATCCACGCCTGCCATCACCACGTGCATTTAAAAAAAAAAAATCACAAGTGAATGCTCCTTCTTTATCGTGCCATGTTCACCTTTAAATATTAGAATTGTCCCAGGCTTGCATAAGAGTAACCCCAAGGCACTCATCAAGTGGCTAACTGCCAGCTCAGATCAGTTTGGCAGAACCAAAAGGTCTGGCTAAGTCCATCCTTTGTTTTCCAATAAGAAAAATAAAAACATGTGCTCCTCACATACGGGAAGGTGAAGCTTCCAAATGCAGAGGGAACACATTTCTTAGTAGATTTCCCCTACCTGCTGCAATTCAAATCAAACCACACTTTCCTTGAAATAGTCTTTTAAGCTTTATACTGTGGGTAAGGCTCTCACCCTTGCCCCTTTCAGAAAAGCTTTGTTAAGTGAAGGAACTTTCTGGAAAAATAAGGTACTCGGAAGAGCAAGACATACTAACAAAAGTGCTCTGAAAGTTTAACTATTGTAGATGCTGTAAAATATACATGGGCATACAATTGCTAAAGTAGACATTCCATAATAAAAAAAAATCTACATGCCCTTTGTAACAGATACATTCTCTGGTGACAAGCCTACTGAATAATCCCATAATCATCTCTTGAATCTCTTTTCAGGCCAACGTTACTATTCTGCTCATGCTAAACCAGGGCAAAGGCTGCCTCAGCAGCCAAAGCTTGACTGCAGATAAGGGAAATGCAGGCAGAATGAAGAGGAAGACCTGCTTAACTTACAGAAAAGTATTCCAACTTCCACCATGATACAGCAAACCACTGGGGAAGTAGAAAATCGCTCTCCAGCCCAAATCAGATGGGCAGAATTCCCTTTGTTCTAACCCAGACAGGCTGGCTCGCTGGTAAAAAGAGCTGTCAGAAGAACTCTTTGCTTTGCCAAGGAAAGGTTTTCTAAAGCCACCTAGAAATATTGCAGTTGAACTTCCAGGCTTGGCTGAGGTGCTGGGACGTGATGAATAGCTCTTCTTCTACCCTTGGGTGGTTTTTTTTTTATTGGATGGATAACATGGCAAGTCAGATTTGTTTGTCTTTTTGTGTCAGTGCTGTGATGAAGCCTGTCGGAGCTGGAACTATACTTCACTGGGGGATGCACGGTTTCAGTACACAATTGCAAGCGGACGTGAAAATCTGCGGGTGTAATGGGGTGAGCAGCCAGCAGCAGGGCTGAAGGAGGCCGGGCCGCTGCCGCCCAGAGAATGACGGATCGATGCCGAGGCGCACATGGGCCGCCTGCTCTGGCTCTTTAGATCAGAAGTCCACCTTTCGAGAAAAAAAACTGCAGCATTCTAGATAAGGTTTCCTTAGTTTTTCTATGAGATCGGCAACTGCTAATAAGCGAATAAGCACGAATCTCAGAAGTCCCTGGTGAACATGGCAGTGCAGCCATCTGGTGTTCTCAGGAAAACTGTGGGCTGGTGATTCCCTTACATAAAAACTATTTAAGAGCAACGCAAAAAGGCCACTGCGTTAGGGAGCCCCTAGCTTCCTTCTCAAAGGCGACATGCAAGCGTCCGACTCTGCACTGACCTCTCCTACGTCAGACAGAGCTGACACCGTAGCGATACGGCGCGTCGTCTCCTGGCCAAATGTAACACTAATTGTTCCTTCAGCCACAGCTAACGCGGCAGGGACAACCGGTCCTGTCTTTCGTGTAACACCAGACAGCCTCCACAGCTCTATGGCCGGGAAGCGTCCTTTCACATTTTAATCAAATTTCCCCGAAGCATTCAATTACACCCAGAGCCAATGCCAGGTCAGCCTCGGAGATGCTAACAGGAGCCCTGCACCGCTAATGGATCTGTCAGCTGGTCACTGCGGGTGTGAGGCGAGGCGCAGGGATTGCCCCACCTGCGCGGCCTGCCCTGGGGAGGAACCCCGATTCGCCCTTGCGTCGGGCCCCAGAAGCAATGTCTTTTTGCATGCTACTGTCTTCTCACCAAGCTGTCTTGTCCGTTCTACCTTTGGAGACGACAAAATGTCCGAAGGCTATGCAGTTGGAATAGGAGGAGGGCTGGTTTCCCAACCACCATTCTTGTTCTAAGTCCCACACCCTTTGAACCTGATGACAGGGCAGAAATTAGCTGGACTATATTTAGAAGGAGAACAAAACCTGACAGAGACAGCTGCCCAGTGACAGACTCAAGAAAAAGCCCACAAAGTGCAAGTTGAGGAACAGCTGATTATGTGGCAGGGAGTGACCTGGCAGCTAAAGGAACCCCAGACTGGCAACTCGGGGCTAGTTAAAAAGCTTGCAGAAGTGTATCCAGAATGGGGGCTAGACACGGAGAGAGTAGCCGGCCCCGTGGGGAGCCGCACGTGGCTGATGCTCCTGCTGATGGTATTAACAACGACAACAACAGGTGCTAGGCACTCTTCTAAGTAAACTCATTTAATTTTTTTTTTTTTTAAGATTTATTTATTTGAGAGACAGTGTGTGTGAGAGAGAGCATGAGAACAGGGTGAGGGGCAGAGGGAGAAGCAGTCTCCCCACGGAGCAGGGAGCCCGATGTGGGGCTCGATCCCAGGACCCTGGGATCGTGACCTGAGCTGAAGGCAGACGCTTAACCCACTGAGCCACCCAGGCGCTCCAACTCATTTAATTCTTTTTTTTTTTTTTAAAGATTTTATTTATTTATTTGAGAGAGAGAGAATGAGAGAGAGCAAGCACATGAGAGGGGGGAGGGTCAGAGGGAGAAGCAGACTCCCCGCCGAGCAGGGAGCCCGATGCGGGACTTGATCCCGGGACTCCAGGATCATGACCCGAGCCGAAGGCAGTGGCCTAACCAACTGAGCCACCCAGGCGCCCCCCAACTCATTTAATTCTTAACAACAACCCTCGGTTGATACTAGTAGAACTCTCTCTTACAGATGAGGACACTGAGGCATTAACTTGCTTGAGCTTCCACAGCGAGAGAGCAGCAGAACTTGGATTTGAACCTCTGCAGTCTGTGCCCTTCATCTCCATGTTACACTGCCTCTGATGAAAATATCATGTCCCTGCCTTCCCGGGGACTGAGACTGAGCACCTAGCAGTGCCAGGCACAATGTGAAGCAACAAGCTTATCAAAAGAATGCCCTTTCCCACCACTTCCATTATCTTATTTGGTACCTGCCATCTGTTCAAAGGTTCTTCACACATTAAAAATGTTGCAAAGGCCCTTAGCAATTAACTTAGAAATTAGGAGAAAACGGCAGGTTCTCTTTCTGCCTCTGCCAATGTACCCCTATGCCACCTGGCACTTCCCGCTGTGGCGGGGCACACACCTGCTCCCAGATCAGGAAGGCAGACAGATTCACGCCCCCCGCCCTAGGCCACACAGAGCTTCTGGGGCACAGGAGGGTGGCTTGAGTTCCCTGGGCCTCTCTTCTGCATCCCCTCCACACTCTCTCCTCATGGAAGTTATGGTGAGTACGCCTCAACCAAGACCCTGCCCAATTCTGCAGCGCCTTCGGACCTTACAAAACCACCCCCACTACTGCTCACATAGTCTTGGTGTCAGGCAGACTGCATCTTACTACATTCTAACTCTTCTGCTACGGGGACTTCGTGCACCAGTTTATACCTAACCGGGCAGGTCATTCCTGTGTGGGGAGCAGCCGACTATACAGCAGACCCTGCATCTGTGGACTGAACAACGGTGGCTTCGACCAGGCGAGGTGCTCATGTGTCATGACGTGTCATTCCGTGGAGGCACAAAGGGAAACTGCACCCATCTGCCACGTGGTGGGGGTGCTGGGGTGAGCGGCCACTGAGCATTTCTGGAAACACTGTAAGAGGGCCCAGCATCTGTCTATCGGTGGGGACTCTGTTGTTCCCTCTTTATTCCTGTGGGTTTGATCACTCTTACAAAGTGAGAAAAACAGAATGCAGACCCATCACCTTTGTGAAAATAACACTGAATGCTAGTGTTGGGATGGAAATGGAAATTAGATAGGGAGGCCTGAGTGATGGTTCTAAGGAAAGAAAGCAGAAGTTATGGTGAGATTAAGGATGGACACATTCAGTGGGGTGCCAGCTTGGATCTACGATGCGAATGAGCCTTCTCTCTGCTTTTCATGGAAACAAGAAGTGGCTGTGGAAATCTGGCAATGAGTGGAGGGGGTGGGGGGAATAGACGGATCCAGAAGAGTCTTCAGTGGGGAAAAAACTAAAGGTAGTTAATTGGTGGTGTGAGACTAGCATAGGAAACATTGCTCTCACTTGAGCATGTCAGGAGGAAGCCAGAATCCTGAACCATCAAGGCCTCTTTCAAGAACATGGAGATCTGGAGAGGCTTGGAAATTACCCCAGAAACACCAAGGGTATACTCTCTAGTCTGTCTCATAAAATACACAACTAGAAAGGTCTACCATCCTATTTTGGTCCTCACAGTTTCTACTCCTGGGTCATGTTCCCAGCGGGCCTGGAAGCCCCTAAAATCTGAGCAAAACTCTAGTCCCAACAATTTCACTTGTGCTTTGTTCCTAGCGAAGTCGGGAAGTAAACACATCTGAGTTTAAGATAACCATTCCATACAGAGAGTGTTCACACCTACATTTAGCTTAGACTCATGTGAAAATGAGTTTACATTCTCCGAGATACATGAGCTCTAGGAGGGATGGGAAGGAAACCAATCTGGCAATAAGACTTTTCTTTGGATAATCAGGTGATAAAAGTTGACAGCAGAGCGGCATAACCAGAAAACCGTATCTTCGAGAATGGGCCACAAGTAGTATGCTGTCAAGAAATCAATTCTGATCATAATCACATTTCAATGTGCCTAAAGCCACCATTGTCAAATGGGCCCAACACGGAGGGAACCTGTGCTGGTCAACAGCAGCTTTCGGGCTGCAGCTTAAAAATGGCAACAAAGCTGCAAGGCAGTGCTTGCTCATCTGCACCAAGATCGGACTGAAACCAGAAATAATGTATTTTAATTGTCCCCAAAAGGAAATCATCCCACAAACAGGAGAACTGGCTTCAGGATGGGTGAAGGAGAGAGTCCCTGTGAATCCCCAAGGCTGAGCACTAGGGACTTCACTCCTCCCTGCACTTTTGCTCTAGTGGGAAGGTCCCTGAGGGGTCAAATGAATCTGAGCCCAGAGGATCCTCGTCTCTGAAAGTCCTGTTACTTGCATCTGAAATAAACGAATTGCTGGTTTTTCAGAAGTAAAGTTAGAAGATGCATCCTTTATTCAGTTTTACCAGAAAAAAATATCGGTTACATTTCCAGGGCATAGGCTAACTATAAAAGCACCCGTAAGCTGGCAAGCACTGGGTGCAATTTTATGAACCGAAGAATAAAATCAATTTCGAAAATTACATGGAGCTGAAATATGGTGAGCGACAATGTTGACCAAATGGATTTTCCTTCAGCGGTGGTTAGAAGGCCAGTGCTTTGCTCCTCAGCACGTCTAAGCAGTCTGAAACCAGTCAAGAGTTTCAGATGCCTTTTAAACTATTAGCTTTAAAATAGTATCATCTATGAGTACACAGATATTTATCATGGGAAATTATTTTATAGACAGTTCATCCAAAAAGAAAACCAAGCCATTTCAAGCTTACTAGAAACTCAAAGCAAAACTCTTGGAAAACAATCCATTTAATAATCAACCACAGTCATAATATCTTTTCTGCTTCTTTGTCCCCAGAGACACCTTAACCTTTTTCATGGTGTCAGAAGCAAAGGATTATGACTTCAAATGGGGAATAACCAGCTGGGGAAAAAAAAAAGTTGTTCAAATAAGACTACGTATCTTGAGGTTGAATACAAAGACAGACAGACATGTATGGCAGCACGGGTCACTAATTTGGAGGGTCACAGTCACATTTTCCTACAGTCTCACTGTGGCCATGATGGATTTTTCTTAAAATTCTGCCCTGCGCGGCTCTCAAACGCGTTAGCAGTTCTTTGGTGTCAGTGCTCTTCTCCCTGGCAACTTATTCTAGGGAGTCCGCTTGGCTGTATTTGGATTTTGTTGGGATTCAGTGAAGATTCTGTTCTGTCAATCATCTTCGGGGTAAGGGAATCATTCCCTCCCCTCTTTTAGCTAGGGAGAGTGGCAGCGCCAGTTCCCTTTGCATAGCCCTCCCGGCTCCCAGGTGTCCAAGGTGAGATCTGAAATCAAGACTGTCTCTTAGTGTTTCAACCCACTGCCCTGCAGGGCTACTTGGGAGAATGAAAAGCGACATGGAAAAGATAAAGCTCTTCTACCTGAAAACAGCACAGGGCACTGTGGCAAGGACAGCAGGCTCTCAAGAAACACTAAATTGGGAATGCGATGCCATTCCTCCACTGAAATCTTGATGAGATGGACATCTTTCCACCTAATGAATTCATACACAGCCAGGCACCCTGTGAGCTTGTATCTGGTCCTTACCAAGTGCCTACCATGTGCTGGGCTGCGTGACATGAGGCGACAGGCAAAATCATCCTACAAACCGCACACATCCTGCCCTCTTTTGGAGACCTTTTCAATGATTCATTCAGAAGGAGCCAAGAACCTATGGCACCAAGTTTAAGAAACAAAATAAAGTTAGAGAGGACAGTTTATATCTCTTTTTTTGTGATTTAAATTTTCTACTTGTGGACATAATTTCTGCTTTTCATTGAAGTTGACTGATTTTCACTAAATTTAGGAGACAGTACTTTTTCTTTCTTTATAAGGCAGTCTGACATCTTAAAAACCAAACAGGGTGATCAAAAGTTTTAAATGAACCAATGGTCTGTGACTGCTTCATGAAGCATTAGTGGGACTGTATAAAACATTAGTATTGGGCACCTGGGTGGCTCAGGTAAGCGTCTGCCTTTGGCTCAGGTCATGATCCCAGGGTCCCGGGACTGAGCCCTGCATCAGGTTCCCTGCTCAGCAGGGAGTCTGCTTCTCCCTCTCCCTCTGCTCCCAACTCCTGCTCTCTCTCTCTCAAATAAATAATTAAATCTAAAAAAAAACCCCAACAAACCCAAAAATAAAACAACGAAGAAAACCACAACCAAAACAAACAAACAAAAACAACAGTATTAACAAAAGTAAAAGTTCTATTTTCTCTATCAAGTGATCCAAAACAGCAATGAACTTGAAACATATTCCTGTTTGTCACTGTGGCACATTATATATGCAGGCAGGCAGTAGAGCTTAGAAATGGAAATAAAGCCTGGACTCTGAAGTCAGTTCAGACCACTGAACCTGGCCCCCCACAGGCCTGGCGAAGATACTTAATGTACTACACCCCACCATAGTTTATGTTTCCCCATCTGTAAAATGGGGTGAGTAACAGTATCTACCTCAGAGGGTTGTTGTAAGCGTAAATTAAAAAGTGGCCCATGGGGTGTCTGGGTGGCTCAGCTGGTTAAGTGTCTGACTCTTGATCTCAGCTCAGGTCTTGATCTCAGGATTGTGAGTTCAAGGCCCGCATTGGGCTCCATACTGGGCCTGGAGCCTACTTTAAAAAAAAAAAAAAAGTGACCTGCTATAAATTGCAGAACCTGCTGTCAGCGAGCAGCCATGTTCTTGTACTGCTTAAGCAAATGACTACAATCTGTTTGCATTCTCCAAATCAGGTAAGGCAGAGTTTAGGAAGAGATAACCCACAGACGTCACCCTGGGATTATCTGCTAAGAAAAATGTACATGCATATCATCTAGATCATTCTCATGATTACTCCTGGAATATGCTGACTCAGAGAAGGACTTGCTATGCTATTAGAACCTCTCATATCTCAGGATCCTAATACCTGGATCTCAGATTCTGTATTTCTATTCCTTAATCCTTACAAATGAGGTCAGCAATCAAGGCAATTTGACATAAGATAGGGAAGCAAGGTTAACTAAATAGGTTCAAGTTTCAGGTGGGGTACTTTTTATGTGACCAGAGGAAAAAAACAGTAATATAGGTTTTCTGTTGGGAGGGAACTGTCAGGAGGGTTTAAGAGAGAAAACCAGGATGTAGATTGGATTTAATGTCCTAACAAGACCAGTTCAGAAAACAAGAGTCGGAGAGGCCAAGTGACCTGCATCTGGACACAGTACGTGGGGGGTGGTTAAAGCGGTGATCCAGGTGCTTCTCACCCAGAGTTCAGTGAGCCAGGCGTCATCCCACAATTTGCAAGGGGGTCAAGAGTGGTTTATGTATCTGACCTTTAGAAACTAAGATTCTTTTATCAGGAATGCTTCTTCCAGGACTTTCATGAGTATTGTCAGAGTATCATTTGTCTGACCATTCACTGAATAAATATTCACTGAGTGCCTACTATGTGCCACACATTGTTGTAGATGCTAAAATACTAGAGTTCTGCAAATATCAAGCAGAAATTACCAATACATAATGCAGTGCTTACCACATAATAAAATGACAGGACAAATTAAAGACTAGAGTTAAATTCTGAAGTTTTTAGTATGTGTGGGTAAGGCATGTGCTTAAATGCTTAATGGAATAAGCAATCCAAAGGCACTGAGTGTGGGGTCGGAGCTCTGCAAAGCACCTCCACTACTGCTTTTTATTTAATGAATACTCCTGGGCACTCTTTAAATACAAAGATGGTTCATTAGATTTGTGCATCTGCCCTTCTCGGCAATCTGTTGTGTTTCTGATGAAGGCAAGAAAAAAAACATGAACATATCATTTTCGGGTCTGAGTAACTCAGCTTTCAATGATTACAAAGTCGTAAAGAGCTCAGGATACCCACTTTCAGGAAAACAATTTCTCTGAATCATTCTCTTTCCATTGCTATTTAGTTCTCTTTATATTCATCTTGGAAATTTCAAGGACTACCCCTTTAAAAAAAAACAAAAACAAAAACGAATCACCTAATACATTATCTGCAAGCTATTAAAAATAAGTGTATTTTTAAGATATTAAAAATCCCTTCAAAACTGGCTCAAAAATCACCTTCTTCTGGAAGTTTTTCCCTTTTGTTCCAATCAATGTAATCACTACCTCCCTGGGCTCCCATCCCACCGTATGAATCTAGCTCTTGCAATCTGCCCCAGGGGCTGGTTAGCTGTGTCGTGTGTGTGTGTGTATTATATATATATAAACTCTTGGAAAACGAAGAAACACTTTTTTTTTTTTTTTTTTTAATATATTTGTCCCTGTCTGAGTACCTGCTACATAGGAGATGCAAAATAAAAGTTGTGGACGGAACAGATGAAAGACAGGTTCCCCTCAATAGGACCTTAAAGTCTGGACCCACTCGCTGGGCACCTTCAGCAAACATTTATTCAGGGCCTCCTGTGAAGGACACATAAGTGGAGCCTGGGACACAAACATGAATACGAAAATGTCCCCGCCCTCAGAGGACTTTGTTTGCGCAAGGAGGCAGATGCTCCTCGCCATCATGTGCTCGTCAGAGGCCAAGCGTGACAGTGCTAGAGAGATGCTCTCTCAAAGGAGCAAATGCTTGCAGACAGGGCCGTGGAGAGAAATAGCCATATTCTTGAGAGGAGTTTCTGAAAGGTCTTTTCACCTCTCTTGTGAAGAAAGTTGATATACAAAAAAGAACTTTCAACGTTATATTTAGTGGATTCTTTTCTGAAATCACAGTCGTGAGCAAAGAAATGGCCAAGAAACCTGGGTTTTCTTCATTTGCTACCTCCAAGGGCTGCCTCCATTCACCTGGTGGAAGGCCAAAGACAGATAATGGACATCTTGGAGGCTCAGTCCCTGTAGGCTCCGTCCCAGTCCTTCCATCCCCTGTGTAATCTGGGAGTTATAAAATGCAGGACTGGAATTTAGCATTTGGAATTGAGTCTGGAATTTATTTCGCGTGGGCTGGAAATTCATCAGACAGTGGGGAGGATGGGTAGGACTAAGCCTCAGTCGGGTTAAACCAACCTCAGGAAAATGCCTGAGTCGTAAGAGGCTTCAGTTTAAAAAGGTGTTCAGTCCGAGATGCGAACTGACTTGCCTGGTCGAAGATTTGGCGTTAAGCCACTGCTGGTGAGCCGAGCTGTGCTGAGGAACAGCGAGTGAGAGGGTTACACAGTCCTAGCCTGCAAGGGGCTGAACAAGTCACACGAAGAAATGACTAAAATCCAGCCTCGTAAGCATCAGAGAGTTATGACTAAGCTACGGACGCAGCCCACAGGAGGCAGTGGGCGGTGGTCACCCTGCCTAAAGTATGAAAACCTATCAGGGCCTGCCCAATCGTCACTGGTAGGAAAAGAGGAGTTCTCCCGTGAGACTCTCCAGAGAGTTTTCACATTAGCTGATTCATAAAGAGAGAATCATTCACTCAACAAACATTCACTTGCCTACCTTGTACCAGAAACGGTGGGGCTGCTCTCACTGAAGTATATAAATATGAACATTCTAACACTCTATCTACTTACTACTGGTCAATTAAAATGTAGAAATCCAGAGTTTGCAGACTCTGCTGCTCCCGAAGGTCAGTGTGGCATATACCCAGTCCCCGAAACATGCAGTAGCAAAGCTTTCTACTTCCCCCCTCAGACAAGCCGAAGACAATGGTGACAAAACCCTACCCTCACCGGTGCCGCACCCCTTTAATGTTGCCCTGACAAAGAAAACGGCAAAGCCGGCGAATAGCTCTGAAAAGAAGGGAAAATCCCTAAGCAGGTCTCAGTGGTGTCAGATTCTCTAATGGCCCCTTAAGATGCACCCTCAAGCCTCAAAGGACCGATACTTCCAGTCAGAGTTTTCAACATTTCGTGCGGAATAAACGTTTTCCTTCTACAGCTGGAGAAACAGCTCGCTGGCTTTTGAGAGCCGAACTTCCTGCCAGACCCTGTCATGGTTCAATACTGCTGGACATCCAGAAACCCTATACATAGATTTTCTTTTGTCCTGCAGACACATGGGAAAACATTCATCCGTAACATTTGGACTGTCTTCAAGAAGCCTCCACAGCTGCTGTGAGCAGCTGTTCATTTCTGCACAGAAGAGATGACTGACATGAGATGCTGCTTCACCTTCTGGTTTCATGAGGCATATTCACCAAAAAGGGTAGTGAGCAAAGGTTATCGTGCCTTGTTCTTCTCAGAAGCATCTACTGTACAACTGAAGCAATCTGCCTGCGCTACACAGAGCTCACCGCAGAGCATCACCCAAACTGCTGAGCTGGGCTTATCTGAGCCTCTGATCAATACCTACCAGTAAGGCGAAGCTGTGTTCTGGCAGCATCCCATACTGTTGAATGAGCTTCTCCCGGGTCTCACTGGGCAGCTCAGGGAGCCGCTCCCGAATCCAGTCAATGTTGATCACTTGCTGTGGGTCTGCACCGGGAGGCAGAGACGTGGTGTCATGGAGCAGGAGGGGAGGCAGGTTGGGTTCGGGCATAAACCTAGGCAGGGAGAGGAAATGGGGTCTGACTTGGAAGTATTTGGCTTAATAGGAAAGAAAACCCCTATTATGGATACACAAGTTTTGTGTTTAGATGTCATGTTACAATTCCAAATATTTTATGGGATGCCTGGGTGGCTCAATCGGTTAAGCATCTAACTTTGGCTCAGGTCATGATCTCAAGGTCCTGGGACTGAGCCCCATGTTGGGCTCCCTGCTCAGCGGGGAGTCTGCCTGTCCCTCTCCTTCTGCCCCTCCCCCTGCTCATGCTTGCTCGCTCTGTCAAATAAGTAAATAAAATAAAATAAAAATCCAGGTATTTTCTAACGTCCCCTAATATCAATTCTGTTTCCCAGGAATGAGTCTACAAGTGTATACTCCAGGTCAAGACCACCAGACCTGCCCCTCTCCATGCTTATAAACCATGATGAATGAAAAACGCACAACACAGGGTTGATACTACACTGCGATTTATAATTGTGGATAAAGTACATATTCACAAAGACAGAAGCCGGGGAAAAACAGGACCAAATGAGAACAATTTACTTATTAGGGAGAAAAATGACATTTCCCCATTTAAAAATTCTATTTTTAGCAGTATTTGTGAAATAAATGAAAAGTCAAAGAAAAAGAAAACTATCTTTCTTGAGAAGTGGAAGAAATAAATAGATTTTGCCTAAAAAAATGTAGAAGCAGGGAGGGAAGGATGAGTAAGTGGACCACAGGGGATTTTTAGGACAGTGATACTATTCCCTGTGACACTATAACGGTAGGTGTCACGTCACTATTTGGTCAAAACCCACAGAATGTACAACATAAAGAGTGAACCCTAATGTAAACTATGGACTTTAGTTAATAACCAAGTCTTAATTTGTAACAAATGTACCACACTCTTTGTGGCATGTTTCTGGTACGTGTGTTTAGTCAGAGTTTTCAACATTTCCTGGGTAATAAATGCGAATCACATAGCAGTGCAGGATGTTATTACGGGAACCATGGTGGTGAGGCAGGGTATATGGTATACACCAAGGAGCACGTGGGAACTCTCTGCAGCACTACCACATATAACATCTTTCCCTCTACCCCATTCCAGCATCTAACATTTTTCTGTCCACTTCTACTTGTCAAAGGGCTTATGCAGAAGCAGGATAACGCAGAACAAATGGGGTGCCAAGGTGACAGATCAGACGTGCACGCAATCCATTACCTCCATGCCAAATCTGTGCTGTGAATCAGTTTGACTTGTGAGGGCAGGAGGACACCAAAGGGGGGGTTCCTGAATCCCGCCTATTAACCTGAGGGCTTGAGCCAAAGCCACTGGCGGACCTAACAGCCAAACTCCAGGCTGAGTAAGAAAGCAGCATAAACAGAGTAGGAGGTGACACCGGAGAACAAAGAAGTTCTTGGGAAGGACAGATTGAACCCAGAAGCTCACAGTGATGAAAACAATCTTGACTTTGACACACATGAGAGGGGCCCTTCAGGGGAGGTTCCCACTAAGGGTTTATGAGCTTCTTTCCCACATCACAATGCTACATTGGTTCCTCACTGACAGCAAGAGTTGAGCTTTGCAGAGGAACCAACAACTTTGTTGCTTACAACTTCAATCTTTACAATCTGCAAAACTCAATGGGGAAAAAGACAAAAGGTTCAATTTACCTTAAGCCTATTCTTATTATTTGCTTTATTTCTGGATCTCATATTAAGTCCAACTTCATATGTTTAATTGTTCAATTTTTAATTTTAATCAATTAAATAACATCACTCGAGTTAAATGTCATTAACATATGCATCTTTTTTTCCCTTTCTTCTCAAGGATCTTCAGTGTGTTACTGAATTTGTAAATGAATATAAGAATAAGAACATCCTAGGCCCCATCCTCAACTGCCACCCTCTTAGCTCAATTATAAGAACTCTCACATAGGGGTGAGTCAACAGTGTCTTCCAACAGTTGAATCCCATCAAATAAGACACCCTGAGGCTAACCAAGAAAACATTCTTTCTTTCAGTATATATATAAAATAGGAAGTCTAGGCTTTCCATCATGCAACAATATAAACAGAAAGTGGTTCCTAAAAGCTATCCAGGTCCTTACGTTACTCTGCAAGTGGATTTGAAATTTGCCCCTAACCCCAAACACATGATGGTATTTTGACAAGAGGAATAATCACCTGTAGTCTTGTTTTCCTTCTTTGTCTCTCATCGGCATGGTGCACCTACGACAGTTAAAAAGGAAAATGTTAAACCAACATGGCATGCAACATTGCCCAACATATGTGCAAAGGGGAGTTGCCCCTACCAATAAGGGACACAGGCAAATTCAGGCTCTTTGACCTTCTTTGAGAGACACTTACATAACTACATGAAAAAATATTAATGAAAGAGAAATACTCAGAATAATTTTTTAAAATAAGAGAAGAAATTGCTTCAATGTTTCCAGCTTCTAACCAGCTCAAACTCTAGTCTTCCGAGCTTCTTTCAGTCTTCTGCTAAAAGCACAAAATCCTCAAAATTCAGAGTCAGAATATTAGAGTCAAAGTTATCAAAACAAACAAAAAAGGGTACCTCCATAACCACCCCTAAGCTTTCTTTACCTTCAGTTTGAATTGGTAGAGCTTAAGTCTGATAGAATTTAAGGAAGTGAAAATTCTTGCCAAAGCTGGAAGCAACTGAAGGGCCAGACTCAGCACTTATGTCCAAGTCTGGTTCAGTTTCAACCTCTTACCAGTCCTCCAGGATATTATATCCTTGTAGCGTACAGTATTTTCCTAACTCTACTAGTGAGGAAAACATTAGTGCAGACAAGCTAAGTACCTTCTTCAAGGTCACATGGCTGTTCCGTGGCGAGCCCAGACCGGAGACCCACCCAGCTGTGTGCGAGATGCTGGTCAGTGCAAACTCACCCCAGCTTGTAGTCAAACGAGCGCGTTTCATTCAGAATTTTACGTCCATTCTCAAGTTCGTGGATTTGTCTCTCAATTTCAAAGTCTAAGAGAAACATAGTAATTTAGTATATTTTGATTCCTTTCATCCAATCAAGCAATAATTAGAAATCTTTCTCAATATTTAAGTAAAAAATAATCAAGAGAGTGGTTTATAATAATTCTTCCTTCATATGCTCTATCCTTTTCTCGTTGCCCTCATAGGACAATGATGCCGGGAAGAGCCTTTTAGGAAACTCTGCTCCTCACTTTCAGAGAAAGCTCAGGTTCACAGTGACCCAGTCCAGTTTACAGCTCTTGGCAGAAGAGGGGCTAGGACTAGTATCTAGGCCAACTAACTCCAGATCCAGGATGGCTGCCTATCACGAGTTCCAAGGGATCCAAGGATAAACTTCACGGGGTTCTGGTACCTCCTGAAATTATATACAGAATCTGTGTGTGCACATTTGTAGATTTTTTGGAGAGAGAGTCCAGAATTTTCATAGGGATCTATGACCCCAAATGATTAAGAGCCTCTGTTCTATGCCATGCTCCCTCACCACCAAACAAGGCTGACTGTGGTAAGCAAAACAGCCATAATTGTTAAGCTTCTTTCTGAAAGCAGCTTTAGCCTCCCCATTAACTCCCCACCCTAGCATGTACTACCTTCCTCATCCAAATCCAAACTCTTTTATCTGAGCTGACAAGAAGCAGCAACACTAAAATGTGTCAGTTTTTGCTCCCTGTCTCCCCAACTCCAGTGCTCTCTTTGACTGAAATCAGATGAGGACTACTAGGCATGATGTAGGGAGAAAAATGGGATGGAAAAATCACGGGCTTGGAGAATTAAGCCCACCATAGTAAATCTGTGGTTCTTCAGGTCTGAGTCAGGACACAGGCAGAATTCTGTCTTGGTGGTCTCCTTCATAAATCATTAAGAATAAATCTACTTAAAATCTTGCTGCTTGTTTTTTTAGGTTATCATCACATCTTCGAATAATGAATTCTAGAACACTTAACTACCCACAGGGTGAAGTTGAACTTTCTTCCATTTGTTCCAAGTTTCCCCTTCACAAAACTGGCCTGTAAGAGTATCCCTGACCCAAACCTTTCATGGCTTCAGAGACATGAACTGTATCTCCTTTTAGAGATAGAAGAGTCCACCCTCTTTGGTCCATCTACACATGGAAACCTTCCCTTACCCTTTCCCTTACATAAGTTATCCCCTTGATCATTTTAATGCCCTTTTCCTGAAAATCTGTAGACTCAGAGCATCTTCATTGAGGCTGATCATTGCAGGTTCACGATAAGGTTTTATACAAGACTAGAGAATCTTTTCTGCATTGTTTCCAGTACTTTTCTCAACAAGACCCAGGACTCTACTAAACACACACCAACGCATTCAGCTGTCTTGTGCTCTGTGCATCCTTGAAGGGATGCACTTGAAACTCTATCCTTTCCCTACATTCTCTCTTGCTCTCTAGATACTTTTGATTTTAAAGAATATATTTAGTCTTCTGAGATGTCTTCACAGTCAGCAACCTCTATGGGACTGCCTGGATGTTTATCTTGCTCAACTGTTCTACTTTAATTATTATATATTTGTCAGCACATAAATACCCACAGCATGTACTCCAATAAGACCCAAACTCAATTACATAGGCCCATGGACTCTATTAGTAAATATAGTAAAAAGCAGAAAAACATAATGACCAATTAAGTCAAACTATGGCCAATCTACAATGAATAAATATGACTTTATAAAGTTCATGCTGGTCGGAAAGATGTGGTAAATGGAAAAACAGAGCTATAGCATATTGCAGATCCTCCCATAAAGAGGTGGAGTCTATTTCTCCTCCCCTTGCATCTGCTTTGAATCGAATGTGTTGGGAGAGACACTGTATGAGTTCTAGAGCTTGGGACTCAAGAAGCCTTGAGGTCTCTGCCTTCATCCCCCTGGAAGGGCCCGTTGCCAAACAAGAAGGTCCAGGCTAGGCAAGCAAATGAAGAAAGACGACGTGGAAAGAGAATCCTAGCAAACCCCCAGCACCAAGGCCTCAATGTGTGAGGTCATCTTGCACATGAATGAGCTGAGGCAGGATCTAATCCGTAGAACTGCAAAAGCTGAAATGGTTATCATATAAGCCACTAAGGTTTGGGGTGGCTTGTTACAAAGCAATAGGTAACTGATACAAAAAAGAACATTAAATGTAAGCTGACATTCACCTATTGCTTTGGCCAAGAACCTGGCACTATTGAGATTCTTCACTTCAGTTCGAACACCCAAAGGCTCTCCAGGATGATGCACAGATATATTGGCATCCACTCTCAACTGGCCCTCTGGAAGGAGAGAAAAAAGACAATTCTTTAGAAATTCTTTGAGGCAACATAGTCTTTTTTTTTTTTTTAAGATTTTATTTATTTATTTGACAGAGACACAGCGAGAGAGGGAATACAAGCAGGGGGAGTGGAGAGGGGGAAGCAGGCTTCCTGCCGAGCAGGGAACCCTACCCAGGGCTCGATCCCAGGACTCTGGGATCATGACCCAAGCCGAAGGCAGACAACTAACGACTGAGCCACCCAGGCGCCCCGCAATATAGTCTTTTTAAGTCTCTAGGCAAGCAATATCGAATTCCATTTGCTGTTTACCCAGTTACAGCAACCCAACTTTCGAGAAGGTATGGTTGGTCCTGAAGCACATGGCTGGTACTCTGTCCACTTATGAGAATTACAGTCCTAAGGCATCTGAGGTGTGAGTATATGTGTGTGTGTACATATTTGTGTGCACTTGTGCACATGAGGGAGAGAGGAGAAATTCTGTATATACCAGCTGGGAAATCTAATTTCTTTTGTGCCAAATAAGAAAAACAACACTGTTAAAATGGAGAATTACTCTGCAGTTTTATCCTGAGTTTTTATTCACTGTCAGAGCCGGGTTGGGGGGAAGGCAGCAGAAATGATGATCTGAGAGATGCCTGGGTGCCTTCGGCTCAGGTCATGATCTGGGGTCCTGGAATTGAGTCCCGCATTGGGCTCCTTGCTGAGCGGGGAGCCTGCTTCTCCCTCTGCCTGCCGCTCCCCCTGCTTGTGCTCTAACAAATAAATAAAATCTTTTTAAAAAAATTAGAAAGAAAAAGAAAAAGAAATGATCATCTGATAACCCTACACAGCTTTCAAATGGAATGTGGATTTCCAACTGTGATTCTAGAAGATCCATGAGAGTCCTTGAGAATTTATAACTCAAGGGCAAGAGCCAGAAACCGGGTTTGTCCCCTCCTCCTTCCTCTGGGTACTATAATAATCTCTTCTTTCAACAAACAGGACTCTGAATCCTTCCTGATTGCTGTAAGAATTTGCCACAGCAGACAGTGCTGTTATGAAGGGGTGAGTCTGTGCAAGAACGCAGAGGGGGCCGCCCCCATCCTGGGAGGACCTTCTCTGACCCAGAAAACCCCTTTAGATTAGGAACAGTAACCCCTAAGGAGGCAGGTGGTTTGTGAAGAGGACTAAGAGGCTCTGCAGAGAGATGCAAAATCCTTTAAAAAATCACATTTTACACCCTACAAAGTAAAGCTCAAGTTCTCTGTTCTCTAATTTCATTTACAATGTCTAAAACAGAACAGAATGACAAGACAAAATGCTGGACTTTTATTTTCCTAGGCGGGTTTTTACATTTAAAAAGAACCTGCCAAACCTGAAGATTCTGATGGGCTGAATAAAAATTCATTTTCCAAGATTCCACAGCAAAAGCCTCTTAAAATAATGAAATAGGGTAAATAAATTCCATGCCAAGAAACTCCACGGTCCTGGTCTCTGCTGCTCCACATCCAAATGCTGAGCTGTGGGGCTCGGCCTCCTCCAAGCTTCAGACTGCCGGCTGCCCACTGCCCTACTGTCTCCACTTGCTCCCTCAGAACAAAGGATGAGCTCCCCCACTCTGCGGTCCCAACTGCCGCCCATGCTGGCCATCAGGGCAAAGGTGCTTGCAGCTCAGAACGTACTCTATGTCTCCAGCACGGACGTCTCAACAGTCTGGACAATTTGTGCTTCCTTGAATCCAGGAAGTCCCAACTATTCCTGACATCATTAGATTCTTAGTCCAGGAAACCTGAAGTCATTTTCCCTGTCTCTGTTTTCTTTTCCCTCTATATCCAAACTGACAACTCGATCCTGCCGGTTCTCTTCCAGTACCCCTCATATCTGTCCCTTCCTCTCTACATCCACAGCCACCACCATCGCTGGAGGACTTGGAACTTCAGACGAGGTTACAGAACTGCGTCCTGACTTTTAGTACAGCAATCCCCCTTGTCCAGCTAGCCACTACGTGGCTGTGACTTCCATCCTGCTACAAGGTGGTTTCCATCATTCTCTTTGCTTGCTTAAGTGCAGGGCCACTCCCACTGGGCCATCTCGTCTCCTCTGCCTGGTATTGAGGAGCCCTCATCCACTCTTGGCTGACATGACCCACAATTTCCCCCTACTCATTCGTGAGAAAGCTTTCCTCCAACTGCGGGAGCTTTCTGCATACAAGTCCTTGCCCGGTCCGCTGGCTCCTGCACGTCCTCGTCATCAGTACTACTGTCCCTCTTCAGCCTTTGCTCATCCTTCGGGGTCCCACTTCAGTGTTACCACCTTCTCCTCCTAGAAGCTCTTAATCAATAAGCCCATCTCCATTGGTGGCTCCTCCGAACTCTGAGGATGGACACAGTCAATACCACAGAATTTAGCACATGACTACAGTCTATTTTGAATTAATCTTATCTTTAAGACCAGAATGGAAGGCTTTGGAGGGCTGCACCCAGATTTCAAACCCTCACCCACCTTTCCGCCCAAGAGCATCATTCTTTCAGCTACCTCCTCTCTCCCACACCCTTTATTAACCTCGCTTTCTCTGCAGTACTTCCGGTAGAGACACATAAAAAAGTATCTCTTGTGAAAAACAACAACAAACCAAAACCCCAAACCCTAGTCCCTTGAACCCCATTCTCCCTGCATCAGTTACTAAGCTACTTTCCAGCAAATCCTCTCGAACACGTTTTGTTTGCTTGCAGCACAGCTTGTCTCTGCTATCTCACCTTGTGTTTCAGCTGGGCTTCCGTCCCCGCCTCTCTGAAAATGCCTCCTCAAAGTCACCAGCGACCTCCCGGCTGCCAAATGCAATGGACACAGGACTTGTTCTGTCTTCACCTTCCTGGACACCCCCAGCAGTGTGCAATATCCCAACTAATCCTTCCTTCTTCAACTCTCCTCCTCTCCCGGGTGCTGTGACCTTCTGTGCTCTTGGTCTCCCTCCTACCTCCCTGGACACTCTACTTCCATTTTGTTTGCTGGTGTTTGCTTTCCCATCCAATTCAGGACCCTCTTCTTGCACTCTCTCTGTAGGGGTATGTGGCTTTAAATACCAGCAATGTGCTGATAATGCCTCAATTTCTCTCTTCTGCCCAGACCTCTACTCTGAGCTCCACACTTACCTCCAATGTCTACTTGATACCTCCACTTGGAGGTCTCACAGACATTTCACTTTCCAGAACTACATCCTGATTTCCCCTCCACAAAGCCACTCTTGTCTTCATCTTCCCAGTTTCAGTCCACAGCACCACCCAGCTCCTCAAGCTTCTTTGAAGACATCCTTGATTTCTTCCTGCCCCTTGATTTCCACACCAGCCTGTTAGCAAATCCTGTTATTTCTAAAATCCACCTTGAATCTACTCAGCTTGATCTCTCCATCTTTACTGACACCGCCCTGTCCACAACAGCATCACCTTTCACCTGGACTATTGTAAAAGCTTCTTAGCTGGTCTCTTTGCTTCTCCTCTTACTCATCTGAAATCCACTTTCCACGGAGCACCCCAGAGTGGTTTTCTAAAACATTAATCAGACTGTGTCATTGCCTTGCTTGAAAGCCCTTCAGTGACTTCCCACTGCATTTGGGATGAAATTCAAACTTCTTACCATTATTGGTAATCTATCCTTTGCCTACATTTTTCAGTCTTACTTGATGCCATAACCCCCTGCCTGTTATGCTTTCCCTCCAGTGGCCTTCTGTTACCTATGTTACCTCAGAGCATATTCTAACCTTTTCCTCATCTCAGAGACTTTGCCTTAGCTGTTCCCTGGAATGCTGACCCTTACTTCTATGCTGGTTGGAGCCTGGAGTCATTCTTCAGGTCTCAAATAAACGTCACCTCCTCTGACAGGCCCTCCTCACTCTCCAACATTATTCTTTATCACGGCATCCTATTTATTTCCTTAGAGCACGTACCACTATAATGATTTTATTTATTAATGTATTTATCTCCCTCATGGATATAAGCTCCAAGTGGCAGGAACAATAATGTCTTTTTCACTGCTATATTTAGAATCTAGAGCTGGGTCTGGCACAGAGTAACTGTTCAATAAATTAATACCTTGTTGAACAAGCCAAAACTCTGGTATTTTCCTGAGCAGCGAGTAAGCAGATTGGTTACTGTCTCACAAAAGGTTCCTGATAAGTTTTAAAGTTCTGTCTGAATAGGATTAATCTACAGCTGGAATCATGTGAAAGGCCCATTTAGCTTAAAGGAAAACTTCCAAAGTATGCTGAGCTCTGCTCAACCAAATCTCAATTCTTGGGAAACAACTTTTTTTTGAACTCAGGGAACCCTGAATTGGACCTCACCTGCTTTTAAAAATGAAACCATCTTTCACGATTTAGAATTTTAACTTGGATAAGGAATAAAAGCATGAATTTCAGTCTCTCCCAGAGAAGGCCATACATACTACATAAATGTCTGAGAGGAACCATTTAGTATCCTGCAGTGTTGAAAGAGTCCACTAGCCTGGATTCAAATACAGTATCAAACATTCACAAAAGACATTCTATCCAGTGAAGACAAAATACCTTTTAAACAAATTAAGTTAAATTGCTTCAAGTGCACAAAAGCCTTACCAGTCAGGTTTACTTCAATGCATTCTGCAACACTGAGGGAGGGCCTTCATTCACACATCACCAGAATGTTATCAAGCTCAATTTCTACCCTCCAGAAGCAGAGATTTGTAACAGCAAAACTAAAAAACTATATCACTGAGCATAGTGATATGGTGCAGTTACATATTTTTTTTTCTAAAACACATTCACACATCAGAAATATAACATCAGGACAGAAAACTGTTTCTGTAAACAGCAGGGGCCTGAGGATTTAGAGAGGTCTGTTAAGCCATCTCATTCTGATCACTGGATGCTCTCCAGGACTTAAATAACAAGTGTGTACACACACACACACACACACACACAGTTTATTGAACGTATTTCACAAAGCTTATTTACCCAAAATGAGTAGAGGTTCTGTAAAAGTAATACTATTTATTATTGCTAATAAAAGCACAAACATTTACTGAGTACAGGCTACTTGTCAGGGCCTGTGATAAGTTTTATATACTTTATCACATTCATTCCCTATGATACAGCTTTAGACAAAGCCACTTTTAGACATCCTTTAGGCATTTCAAACTTAACATATCCAAAATGGAATTCCAGATTTTCTCGCACAAAGCCATTCCTCTCCCAGTCTTCCCTGTCTCAGTACCTACTGACACCACACCCAGATGTCCCAACTCTGACAACTTGGATGATTTCCTTTCCTCTTCTTTTTCTTCCTTTCCCCTTCCATATATGGTTATTTGGGGACTCAGTATATAAATGTGGGAAGTGAAGCTCAGAGAAATCAAAATCCCTTGCCCAGGTTCTTTAGAGCTAGAAGAGGTGGGACAGGGTCCCAGCCCAGTTCTGTGACCTCAGTGTCCTCAGCACCCACACTCTGCCACCCTTCTTCCCTAAACTGTCATCTATGGAGGCTGTGACACTGTCGTGGCTGCCACTAGAAACAGTGCGATGCAGGGCTTACAAAAAGGGCTCCTGGACTCAGACACACCCGGGCTCAAATCCTAGCTCAGTCACTTCTTGTAAGCCTTGGAGAAACAAGGCAATCTCTCTAAATCTCAGCTTCTTCACCTGGACAACAGGCATAATACCACCTATCTCCCAGGAATAATGTAAGGTTTAAACGAGATGATAAATAATTTTTTAAAAATGCCTAGTGAGGGGCGCCTGGGTGGCTCAGTCGGTTAAGCATCTGACTTCAGCTTAGGTCATGATCTCAGGATCCTGGGATCCAGCCCAGTGTCAGGCTCCCTGCTCTGCGGGGAATCTGCTTGTCTCCCTCTCTTTCCGCCCCTCCCGTACCTCTCTCTCTCAAATAAATAAATCTTAAAAAAAAAAAAATGCTTAGTGAACTGATGAGCACATGCTAAGTGTTCCAAGTGGCAGACATCACCACTGAAACATTTAGAATGTTTACTTCAGTACACATTCAACTCAACAGATGGCTCTGAGGATCTCAACAGTGGCATATGTCCACTGAGCAGGAAGACTTCTGGAGGCCAGGCTGAACTGATCCATGCTCATTAGCAAAACTATCAGGAACTCACTCAATCACAGGCCCAGAGCAATTTCAACTTTATTCCAAAAGCACCCTGGGGCGGGGGAGTGGGGGGTGGGGTGGGGTCCACTGGTCCTAGGGCGGTCCTCAGTTCTCAGGCTACAGTCTCCGATGCTGCACGGTGGTCCTATGGTGGTGGGGCAGAAGCACAAGGCAAGTGGTTGGGGCTGCTGAAATGCTAAGAGCACAAAAAGCTGGACCCCTGCAGCCTCCAGGCAGACCTTCCCTCCCCACAGTACTTTAGAAACACCCCAGCCACTCTGCTGCTGTGCTAGGGGCAAAGCTGTTGGGAGTTGTATTTAAAAGCAGCAAAAAAGTGTCACGACAAATGAGATTTAATGAACCCTCTCAGTGGTCACTGGCTGATGAGTTCTTGCCGTTATGGTTTATCTCGTGGCAAGGCCCCAGATGGAACGATTTCTCAGCTAACAGGTGGCCTGTTTATTATTCCATAGGTTTGCTAGGAATCACAGGTATTTGGAGAGAGAATGGAAGAATAAAAACTTTCTTTAAAGCAATAGGGAACCAACACTTAGGGCATAAATGGGTAACCACCCAGCCTGCCCATATCTGACTTATGTTCTTGGGTAAAAACGCACCATGAGCCATAAATCTGACACAAAGAGTTCTCTTACTCCACAACACAGCTGCACTTCCATAGAGCAAACTTGGAGGCAGCCAACTTCTACGCCACTCACACTGTGTGGCTGTGTTCTTCCAGTCTTTAGCTTAAAGAAGATAGCAAATAGGCAAGTTCTGTCTCCAAGTTCAACTTGTACCACGGCTTTGACGTTACAGTTTGTGGCTTGTAACATGTCCTACGTGACAGATGTGGCATTACAACTTCAGAAGTCCTTTTGTAACACACAAGGATATTGTGTGACATAAAAAGGCTGGTAAACAGGCTTATAAACCAACAGCAAGATGAATCATCACCCTCAATGGTATTTCCTGGCATCCACTGTGACCACTTTACGATGGTTAATTTTATGGGTCAACCTGACAGGGTCATAAGGTGCCCAGGTATTTGGTTAAACAGTACTCTGGGTGTGTCTGTAGGGGTATTTCTGGATGAAATCAACATTTGAATAGGCAGACTGAGGAAAGCAGACTGCCTCTGTCATTGTGGGCGGGCCTCATTCAGTCCGCTGAAGTCCTGAACAGAACAAAAGTGAGAGTGGGGGGGAGGGCGCGGAATTTGCTCTCTCTGCCTGCCTGTCCTTGAGCTAGGATACTGGTCTTCTCCTCAGGCCAGACTGGATTGCACCACTGGCTCTCCTGATTCTCAGGCCTTCAGACTTGGGCTGGAACTATACTCTCGGCTCTCCTGGAGCTTGCCCTCTTGCAGCCTCCTCACTACAGACCATGGGATTCTCAGCCTCCACGATCACATCAGCCAATTCCTTGGAATAAATCTCTTTAAATATAAACATACATACATACATAAACATACACACATATACACATTCTATTGGTTCTGTTTCTCTGGAGTATTCTAATACACCACTGTACTGAGCTATGAATTAACAATTGCCATTTGCAGAATCTGTATCTTTTCTCCACTCCTGCCCTTCTCAACTCAAGGAATGCTCTGTGAGTGGCAAGAGTTTTTTTTAAAAGCCCCTCGTGGGGCACCTGGATGGCTCAGTCGGTTAAGCACCTGCCTTCGGCTCAGGTCATGATCCCGGGGTCCTGGGATTGAGTCCCGAATCCGGCTCGCTACTCAGCGGGGAGTCTGCTTCGCCCCCTCCCTCTGCTGCTCCCCCTGCTTGCTTTCTCTCACTTTCTCTCCTGCTCTCTGTCAAATAAATAAACAAAAAAAATAAACAAAATCTTAAAAAAAAATAAGCCCTTGGGAACAGAAAACATGGGGTAATCATGGGAGAGGCTAGCTTTCAGGGACTTTACGGTGGGCGATGGAGTGCTAGGAAGGGGCCATAAGAGTGAGCCATTAAGACACTGAGTTTGACCAAAACTTGTATTCTTTATTTCCAATTTGCAAACACTTAAAATGTATACTTTGCTTGTTCTCAATGGCACAAGTTTTTCTTTTGTTTGATTTCCTACTACATTTCTAACGAACTGAAGATATTATCTCAAAGTTAAAGTTTTGTGAAATCATAACCTTGCCTTTTACTTGATATAACTTGGCTTCAGCTGTAGCTGGATGAAAATTCTACAAAATAAGAAAGAGACCTGAAGAAAAAGCATCAAGTAGCAACTAAGTGCTACCTACACAGAAACTCAGAGCTATTAAATAAAGTGTCTTCTGAGAAAGATGAAACCGTTCAAGCACATTATTTTACTTATCCTCATTTTGGTGCAAAACAACATTTGGATATAAGAAGCCAGAAGAAAACATCTGGTCCTTCGACTGTTAAAAAAAAAAAAAAAAAAAGAAAGAAAGAAAAGAAAAGAAAAGAAAGAATGAAAGAAACATACAACAGGCCCAAAGCAGAGTCACTGGCCCCCACTACAGCAAACCAAACCTTCACTGCAGTTTCAGCCTCTCCCAGGAGGGTGACATTTATCCAGTCGACCTGGAAGTTCCTGATCAACACTAGTGAGGTAATCTGCATGACAGACCCCCACCCTCCTCCCAAAGAAAGGTCCCACCCTCCTCCCAAAGAAAGGTGAACAATCTTGCCTAGAACAATCCACTCTCTGCTAGAAAACGACCCCTTCTCTCTATAAAAGCCTACCATTTTGTCCAGCTCCTTAGAGCTCCTTTCTATTTGCTAGATGGGATGCTGCCTGATTCATGAATCTTTAAATAAAGCCAGTCTGATCTCCAAATTTACTCAGCTGAATTTTTTTAACAACTCCTAATCTCATATTCCTGGGCTCAGTGCCTCTGCACTGTTGTTAGTGTGTTTAGTTTTGACTGGGGGTTCATTAAAGAATCCAAGGAAAACTCTGAGGAAAAAACCCCCAGAGGCCTAAAGGCTGACAAAAGCCTATAAACAACCCCAGTGTAGCTGATGCAGAGAACAAAAGTCCAGCGAGAAGAGATGTGGGAGGCGGAAAGAGAAGGTAAAGGATGAGGGACACAGCCTCTGCGGCTTCTACCTGCCATATTTGCCTGGCTGGTCCCCAGGGCTTGAAGTATCAGCTGCAGCTCCCTGACGGCTGATGCTGCCTCTTCTCCACAGGACATGTCGGGCTCCAGCACCACTTCCAGAAGGCCAACTCCTACCAAAGACAGGCAGAGTCAGCCAGACTGCAGCTCTCCAATCTGACCCGCAGATAAATTTGGCTGAGGTCTCAGGAAGAACCTGCATCACTGATGGGCTCTCTCTACATGGCTTCTAGCTTTTCGATTATTTCTGCTCCCCCTCACATTTTGACTTTTAACTTTGGTTCTTTCAACGTCTGCCCGAGATCTCAAGCTGCTGGGTCCATGACTAGGCGGCTATGTTCATCACACTTTACGGGTGGGTTGTTAGCAAGCCCGATGGGGATCCCGGTTCAGGCTGTGTTCGCTAGTCAGCTGTGCCAATACCAACGCTGATATCTGATCTGGCTCTATCAAACTCTTGGGCCTGTTTCCTCAACTGGCTTGGGAGAACTCTAGAGGGGAAGAGAGGTGGCCGGAAGGAAAGGTAAGAGACAATCCCCTGGCCTACCTGCCCTGTTCAAATCGATGAGCGTCTGAGACCGCGGCTCATCATGGAGGCTTTTGCCACTGTCTTGCTCCAGCTGGATCTGCTTGATCCTCACGGTCTTGGTGCTCACCTGACTTGGCTTCTTCCCCACACAGACACTGTACGCTAAGCTGCCATTCACAGCAATCGGGAGTCTTTGCTGGGTAATTTGGTAGCCTGCCTGCACACAACATGCGTTACGTTACACAGTCACCAGGCCATAAACAGAAGCTGGAATCCAGTTTACTATTTCTTTTTCTGTCACAAAACTATAGGCTTACTTAAAAACACAAGAGAAAAGGAAAAAGAGAAGAAAATTAGTTTATGCACTGTAGTCATAATTTAGCCTGGCCTCGTCTGGCTTCTCCCACCCCCTCCCTTACCTTCCCTGCACCTCCCCAACCCCCAATAAGGATGCAACAAACATCACGAACCCCATCTTCCCTACCAAATTGCCATTTGGGGGAATAACAAAAATCTCACTGTCAGAGGCCTCTAAGAGAAGACTTTATTGTCTCCACTTAGCTCATTAGCCTAAACCCTGCCTCTGATCACTGGCCTCTTGACAGACCCTCCGTATTAGGAAGTGCTGGCTAAGCATTCTGCCACCCACGCGCAGCACGGCAGACAGCAGTCGCTAGTGCACGGAGCTTGTTTTGTTCCTGCTCTTTAAGCTAGCCAGTCATGCCGGCTGCCCTCCCTGCCCCGACAACTTCCCGTTTCTCGCTAGAAAATGCTCCGACACTTGCACTCAGCTAACAGAAAACACCAAGTACTAAAGTACTGACGGATGCTACAAGGGCTCCCCACCTCCTTCTGAGTAGAGGAGGAATGACTCGAGTGCCCACAGGCATCAACACCCAGTGAAGAGATGGGAGGGCAATACGGAGAACGGAAGGGCAGAGAGGCAGTGCCTGTGGGCTCCCAGATACCGTGCTGAGTTCTTTACACCGTCAAATCCTCAGGACAACTCTATGAGGGAGATGCGGGGCACGGAAGGGGTTAAGGGCCACAGGGATAGTAGGTATCCATGCCAGGATCTGAACATGTAAGGTCTGGCTCCAGAGACTATGCTCTTAGCCACCAGGCCAGCATTTTCCAAGCTTCCCCTGCAGGAGAATCATCTGGTAGGCTGCACCTGAAGAGTTTCTGATTCTGCAGGTCTGGGGCAGTACCCGAGATTTAGATTTCTAACCAGTTCCCAGGAGATGCTGATCCGAGGGGCGCGGGGGACCACACTTTGAGAACCACCGCGTTAGGCCAACTCATTCTCTGTGATGAAATAGCAAGTCTCAATCTGTAAAAATTAAACTCTGAATCGGGTTGCTGAACGATATTCAGGATGCTCAGTTATATCTCAATTTGAATAAACTGTTTACTCAGATAAACAAATACTTTTTTAAGTCTAAGTGTGTTCCATGTAAGATTTGGCAACACTAACTCTGGTTATCTGAGCCACCTGAGCCAGAGATAGCAGAAAGCCACTGAGAATGAAAACATCTCATTTTAGTCGCATAATGCTAAGTCTCCCACCTTCACCAAACGGATTATCACTCTTAAAGGATGGAAAAAACGCAGCTTCATTCCCTTCATCCTACCAAGCAACAGAATTTGCTAGGGGCTGGCAGCCAGGGGGAAAAAGCGGCAGCAAGCAATTGGAGAAATAACGTTCCAGCTGCATTTTTTATTTAATTCTCCTTCCATCCTCATCCACTAAAGACCAGCTCACCCTCATCTTCAGTTCAAGGAAAATAACATGAAGCAGTATCACCACTATCATTTTTCTAGATCTGAAGAAAGGGTGTGCTTACTATTAGAGGCTCAGATCAAATGAAGAAACTTTATAATTTTAAGGAAAAAAACAGGTTAATATTGGGTTTGCTACCAATTTACAGCCAATTACTGTTGTTAGTCGAGGCTTCTGGTTCATGTTTCTGCTTCCTATTGTCCACTTACTTGCTCCTTGTGAGATGACAGAAATGTCCCTAGAGGGGACAGTCCTATTATTGGTAACTTCAACTTAAAAGAGGGAAGCTATCACTCTGTCTACAGAGCTGTCGTCTGCATTTACTGTTGCATCGGCCGTGGAGTTAGATTTGACCTCACAGGCAATTAGCACCGAACACCATGGCCGGCCTGAGCCTGAGAACACTGCCTTTTGCTCCCTGTTCAATTATGAGGGAGCCAGCAGAAGCATGAGGCTAAGCAAGGAGTCGGCAATCAGGACAACCGCATCCAATCTAGTAAACATCGGGGGGCACCTGCCTTCATCAGGGCCAGGCAGAACCTCCCGCTGACACGGACAGAGCTCTGACTGGAAACACAAGAGTCATAGCCCCCCCCCCCCCCCCCCCCCCCCCCCCCCC